>NW_023366860.1:0-300000 GCF_902167145.1 Zea mays
GCCTAGAACTAAGAAGGGGAGGGATAGTTTTTTGTGGTTGTTGATAGATTCTCTAAAATGGCTCACTTTATACCTTGTCATAAAACTGATGATGCTAGCATTGTTGCTGAATTATTCTTAGAGAAATTATTCGTTACATGGTATTCAAAACAATAGTCTCTGATCGCGATGCTAAGTTTCTAATGGAAGCCATTTTTGGAGATCTGATGAAGACATCCACACTACTGATGCATCTATACCAATACAAGTACCAATTTCTGGTCCCATTACTCGCGCTCGTGCTCGTCAACTCAACCATCAGGTGATTACACTCTTGAGTTCATGTCCATCATATTTAGACCATGGAGACCCGTGCACTCTTGTTTTGCTTAGGAATCAGGGAGAAGACCGAAAGGGAAAAGGATTTGAACATGCTGGATTCGGACTGCAGAAGAACACCAACTTGTGACGGTCACCACGGTCAGATGCGGGCTCGGATTGGAATGTTCAAGCACAACATGGAAAGCTTATCAAGTCTACTTTCATATGGATCCGGAATTATAGTCATATCTGTTCTGAGGCCGCCGTAATCATTGTTTTCTTACCGAGACATTTCCTGCCTTTTCTGCCCATGGTGCTGCGTCACCCTATTTTGGCCCAATGGGTCGTGTATCAAGTTAGGTCCATTAGGGACGCATCCTAGGGTTGCAGCACGACCCCAATACCCTTGTGGTCGTCCTCCCATGTTTATAAACCCCCTAGCCGCCACCAAGAACAGCGGGTTTTGTTTAGATCAAGTTTAGCTCTCGCTACTTGCTTGCAAGCGCGCGTGCTAGTTCAGCCGCCCGTCTTCTTGTCTTCGGAACCCCACCATATTGTAGTTTGATCTTTAAACCTACATTTAGATCTGGTAATTCAGTACTTGTTCTACTTGTTCTTGCTAGTTCTTCGATTGCTTGCAGGACGAGTGCCCTAGTGGCCAGGGTGTCACGCTCCACAAGATCGTGACAGCCATAGGAGGTGGTGTATCGGTTGCTAAGGCGCAGCGTCTTTGGAAGGCTGTAGTCGGGCCGTGAACGTCGTCTCCTCCCCCAATCGAGTTATTCCACACCCTCTCATCGAAAGATCGGGCAATCACCCAACGGGTGCACATCAGTTGGTATCAGAGCAAGGTTTATCGGTGAGAGATTTACTTTTCTTCGCTGTTTTCTTATCTCCTATAGTCCAGAAAAAGCCAAAAAATAGTAGATTAGTTTTACCGCAATCCTATAAACCATTGAGCATTTACTAGTACTACTTAGTTAGGGCTTGTTGAGTTTTTGGTTGCATCGGTTGTGTCGAGTTGCTGGTCTTAGTTTATTCCTTTAGAGTTTTGAGTTCTACCACGTTTTGGTCACCACGAAATCCACCATCACCAAAAACATCTCTGGTTCGTTTTTGCCACCACGGATACATATCATATCCGATTGGAAGTTTAAATACAATCTGGAAAGCTTATCTTATCTTCTTTCCAACGAGATCTGACCTTATCTCAAAATTCGTTCTGAGCGCTCCGCAATCATCGTAGAGATTTCTGGACTTTCTATATTAACAAGATTTGTTAAATCTGATTTAAAGGGGTTGTTAGCAATATCTTTATTGTTTGGGTTGTCATAGTGAAAAAAAAGGGTTTAGGCCCCTGCAAAAAAAAACAGAAGAAGAAGAAAAAAAAAGAATAGAAAAGAAAAAAAAAGGAAAAGAAGAAGAAGGGGGCTGAATCTCTAAATCTGTTGTTTCTCTTTGTGCTGTGCTAGTTGTTCTTTTTCAGTGACTACCTTTGTGCCTAGGCTCACGTCTCTAGCCTGGTTTAGCCTAGGACCAGCACAGTACCACCGTTGAACGATTATTCAGCTTGCTTTTGTAACTAACGTGGTACTAGTGTATTCCTTGCTTCAGCCCACCTACAACTCTACATATTTCGACTACAGTTTGACAGGGTCGTGTTGCTGCGGCACCGATACACTTATTCCACGGTGCAGACTTGTTGGTTGCTGACCCCTCCTGTTGTGCAAGGTAAGAATTGGTAAGAGCTTGTGTGGCAGGTTGAGAGTGAGCGCCTGCAGTAGCTACATCCTAATAGTTGTAGAGTTTTTATTCCTTCACGTTTTTTTTTCTTGTTGCCTCTGTTCGTCTAACCATGGCAGGATTGGAGGTTGATGATGCTTCTCGTAATATGCCACACTCTCCTCGCACCAAGGGTATCATACAACACTTTGTAAGGCTAGTGAAGACGCACACGGAAGGTCTTGATAATGACATGCAGGTGACGAATGAAAAGATGGGGCAATTGGAGGCCACACAGATCGACACGAACACCAAACTTGCAAATGTGGAAATGACAGTTGCTCATATTGACAAGAGCCTTGTCGCACTCTTGAGGCGGTTTGATGAGATGCATGCTAATATCAATGGTGGGCGTGATGAGGGCGCCGAAGGTAACTGGGATGACTATGTTGCTGATACTGAACAAGATGACCAAGAAGCACCTAATCGCCGGCGACTACGTACTAACCGTAGAGGTATGGGTGGTTTTCACCGACGTGAGGTACATGGTAATGATGATGCTTTTAGTAAGGTTAAATTTAAAATACCTCCTTTTGATGGTAAATATGACCCTGATGCTTACATTACTTGGGAGATTGCGGTTGATCAAAAGTTTGCATGCCATGAATTTCCTGAGAATGCGCGGGTTAGAGCTGCTACTAGTGAGTTTACTGAATTTGCTTCTGTTTGGTGGATAGAACATGGTAAGAAGAATCCTAATAACATGCCACAAACTTGGGATGCGTTGAAACGGGTCATGCGGGCTAGATTTGTTCCTTCTTATTATGCACGTGATATGTTAAACAAGTTGCAACAATTGAGACAGGGTACTAAAAGTGTAGAAGAATATTATCAGGAATTACAAATGGGTATGCTGCGTTGTAACATAGAGGAGGGTGAGGAATCTGCTATGGCTAGATTTTTGGGCGGGTTAAATAGGGAAATTCAGGACATCCTTGCTTATAAAGATTATGCTAATGTAACCCGATTGTTTCATCTTGCTTGCAAAGCTGAAAGGGAAGTGCAGGGACGACGTGCTAGTGCAAGGTCTAATGTTTCTGCAGGAAAATCTACACCATGGCAACAGCGCACGACTACATCCATGACCGGCCGTACACTAGCACCAACTCCCTCGCCAAGTCGACCAGCACCCCCGCCTTCCTCCAGCGACAAACCACGTGCATCTTCCACAAATTCAGCAACCAAATCTGCCCAGAAACCCGCAGGTAGTGCCTCTTCAGTAGCTTCCACAGGTAGAACAAGAGATGTTCTGTGTTATCGATGCAAGGGCTATGGACACGTGCAGCGTTATTGTCCTAATCAGCGTGTTTTGGTGGTAAAAGACGATGGTGGGTATTCCTCTGCTAGTGATTTGGATGAAGCTACACTTGCTTTGCTTGCGGCTGATGATGTAGGCACTAAGGAACCACCCGAAGAACAGATTGGTGCAGATGATGCAGAGCATTATGAGAGCCTCATTGTACAGCGTGTGCTTAGTGCACAAATGGAGAAGGCAGAGCAGAATCAGCGACATACGTTGTTTCAAACAAAGTGTGTCATTAAGGAGCGTTCATGTCGTTTGATCATTGATGGAGGTAGCTGCAACAACTTGGCTAGCAGCGACATGGTGGAGAAGCTTGCACTTACGACCAAACCGCACCCGCATCCATATCACATTCAATGGCTCAACAATAGTGGTAAGGTCAAGGTAACCAAGCTGGTACGAATTAATTTTGCTATTGGTTCATATCGTGATGTTGTTGACTGTGATGTTGTGCCTATGGATGCTTGTAATATTCTGCTAGGTAGACCATGGCAATTTGATTCAGATTGTATGCATCATGGTAGATCAAATCAATATTCTCTCATATACCATGATAAGAAAATTATTTTGCTTCCCATGTCCCCTGAGGCTATTGTGCGTGATGATGTTGCTAAAGCTACCAAAGCTAAAACTGAGAACAACAAGAATATTAAAGTTATTGGTAATAACAAAGATGGGATAAAATTGAAAGGACATTGCTTGCTTGCAACAAAAACTGATGTTAATGAATTATTTGCTTCCACTACTGTTGCCTACGCCTTGGTATGCAAGGATGCTTTGATTTCAATTCAAGATATGCAGCATTCTTTGCCTCCTGTTATTACTAACATTTTGCAGGAGTATTCTGATGTATTTCCAAGTGAGATACCAGAGGGGCTGCCACCTATACGAGGGATTGAGCACCAAATTGATCTTATTCCTGGTGCATCTTTGCCGAATCGTGCGCCATATAGGACAAATCCAGAGGAAACAAAAGAAATTCAGCGACAAGTGCAAGAACTACTCGACAAAGGTTACGTGCGTGAGTCTCTTAGTCCGTGTGCTGTTCCGGTTATTTTAGTGCCTAAAAAAGATGGAACATGGCGTATGTGTGTTGATTGTAGGGCTATTAATAATATCACGATACGTTATCGACACCCTATTCCACGTTTAGATGATATGCTTGATGAATTGAGTGGTGCCATTGTCTTTTCTAAAGTTGATTTGCGTAGTGGGTACCACCAGATTCGTATGAAATTGGGAGATGAATGGAAAACTGCTTTCAAAACTAAGTTCGGATTGTATGAGTGGTTAGTCATGCCTTTTGGGTTAACTAATGCACCTAGCACTTTCATGAGATTAATGAACGAGGTTTTGCGTGCCTTCATTGGAAAATTTGTGGTAGTATACTTTGATGACATATTAATCTACAGCAAATCTATGGATGAACATGTTGATCACATGCGTGCTGTTTTTAATGCTTTACGAGATGCACGTTTATTTGGTAACCTTGAGAAGTGCACATTTTGCACCGATCGAGTTTCGTTTCTTGGTTATGTTTGTGACTCCACAGGGAATTGAGGTTGATCAAGCCAAGGTAGAAGCGATACATGGATGGCCTATGCCAAAGACTATCACACAGGTGCGGAGTTTCCTAGGACTTGCTGGCTTCTATCGCCGTTTTGTGAAGGACTTTAGCACCATTGCTGCACCTTTGAATGAGCTTACGAAGAAGGGAGTGCATTTTAGTTGGGGCAAAGTACAAGAGCACGCTTTCAACGTGCTGAAAGATAAGTTGACACATGCACCTCTCCTCCAACTTCCTGATTTTAATAAGACTTTTGAGCTTGAATGTGATGCTAGTGGAATTGGATTGGGTGGTGTTTTGTTACAAGAAGGCAAACCTGTTGCATATTTTAGTGAAAAATTGAGTGGGTCTGTTCTAAATTATTCTACTTATGATAAGGAATTATATGCTCTTGTGCGAACATTAGAAACATGGCAGCATTATTTGTGGCCCAAAGAGTTTGTTATTCATTCTGATCATGAATCTTTGAAACATATTCGTAGTCAAGGAAAACTGAACCGTAGACATGCTAAGTGGGTTGAATTTATCGAATCGTTTCCTTATGTTATTAAGCACAAGAAAGGAAAAGAGAATATCATTGCTGACGCTTTGTCTAGGAGATATACTTTGCTGAATCAACTTGACTACAAAATCTTTGGATTAGAGACGATTAAAGACCAATATGTTCATGATGCTGATTTTAAAGATGTGTTGCTGCATTGTAAAGATGGGAAAGGATGGAACAAATATATCGTTAGTGATGGGTTTGTGTTTAGAGCTAACAAGCTATGCATTCCAGCTAGCTCCGTTCGTTTGTTGTTGTTACAGGAAGCACATGGAGGTGGCTTAATGGGACATTTTGGAGCAAAGAAAACGGAGGACATACTTGCTGGTCATTTCTTTTGGCCCAAGATGAGAAGAGATGTGGTGAGATTGGTTGCTCGTTGCACGACATGCCAAAAGGCGAAGTCACGGTTAAATCCACACGGTTTGTATTTGCCTCTACCCGTTCCTAGTGCTCCTTGGGAAGATATTTCTATGGATTTTGTGCTGGGATTGCCTAGGACTAGGAAGGGACGTGATAGTGTGTTTGTGGTTGTTGATAGATTTTCTAAGATGGCACATTTCATACCATGTCATAAAACTGACGATGCTACTCATATTGCTGATTTGTTCTTTCGTGAAATTGTTCGCTTGCATGGTGTGCCCAACACAATCGTTTCTGATCGTGATGCTAAATTTCTTAGTCATTTTTGGAGGACTTTGTGGGCAAAATTGGGGACTAAGCTTTTATTTTCTACTACATGTCATCCTCAAACTGATGGTCAAACTGAAGTTGTGAATAGAACTTTGTCTACTATGTTAAGGGCAGTTCTAAAGAAGAATATTAAGATGTGGGAGGACTGTTTGCCTCATATTGAATTTGCTTATAATCGATCATTGCATTCTACTACAAAGATGTGCCCATTTCAGATTGTATATGGTTTGTTACCTCGTGCTCCTATTGATTTAATGCCTTTGCCATCTTCTGAAAAACTAAATTTTGATGCTACTAGGCGTGCTGAATTGATGTTAAAACTGCACGAAACTACTAAAGAAAACATAGAGCGTATGAATGCTAGATATAAGTTTGCTAGTGATAAAGGTAGAAAGGAAATAAATTTTGAACCTGGAGATTTAGTTTGGTTGCATTTGAGAAAGGAAAGGTTTCCTGAATTACGAAAATCTAAATTGTTGCCTCGAGCCGATGGACCGTTTAAAGTGCTAGAGAAAATTAACGACAATGCATATAGGCTAGATCTGCCTGCAGACTTTGGGGTTAGCCCCACATTTAACATTGCAGATTTAAAGCCCTACTTGGGAGAGGAAGTTGAGCTTGAGTCGAGGACGACTCAAATGCAAGAAGGGGAGAATGATGAAGACATCCACACTACTGATGCATCTATACCAATACAAGTACCAATTTCTGGTCCCATTACTCGCGCTCGTGCTCGTCAACTCAACCATCAGGTGATTACACTCTTGAGTTCATGTCCATCATATTTAGACCATGGAGACCCGTGCACTCTTGTTTTGCTTAGGAATCAGGGAGAAGACCGAAAGGGAAAAGGATTTGAACATGCTGGATTCGGACTGCAGAAGAACACCAACTTGTGACGGTCACCACGGTCAGATGCGGGCTCGGATTGGAATGTTCAAGCACAACATGGAAAGCTTATCAAGTCTACTTTCATATGGATCCGGAATTATAGTCATATCTGTTCTGAGGCCGCCGTAATCATTGTTTTTCTTACCGAGACATTTCCTGCCTTTTCTGCCCATGGTGCTGCGTCACCCTATTTTGGCCCAATGGGTCGTGTATCAAGTTAGGTCCATTAGGGACGCATCCTAGGGTTGCAGCACGACCCCAATACCCTTGTGGTCGTCCTCCCATGTTTATAAACCCCCTAGCCGCCACCAAGAACAGCGGGTTTTGTTTAGATCAAGTTTAGCTCTCGCTACTTGCTTGCAAGCGCGCGTGCTAGTTCAGCCGCCCGTCTTCTTGTCTTCGGAACCCCACCATATTGTAGTTTGATCTTTAAACCTACATTTAGATCTGGTAATTCAGTACTTGTTCTACTTGTTCTTGCTAGTTCTTCGATTGCTTGCAGGACGAGTGCCCTAGTGGCCAGGGTGTCACGCTCCACAAGATCGTGACAGCCATAGGAGGTGGTGTATCGGTTGCTAAGGCGCAGCGTCTTTGGAAGGCTGTAGTCGGGCCGTGAACGTCGTCTCCTCCCCCAATCGAGTTATTCCACACCCTCTCATCGAAAGATCGGGCAATCACCCAACGGGTGCACATCAAGATCTCTTTGGAATAAATTGGGAACTAAATTGTTGTTTAGCACTACTTGTCACCCTCAGACTGATGGACAAACTGAGGTAGTAAATAGAACTTTATCTACCATGCTTAGGGCTGTTTTAGACAAGAATTTGAGACGTTGGGAGGATTGCTTGCCTCATGTTGAATTTGCTTACAATCATGCCACGCATTCTTCTACAAAGATGTGCCCTTTCCAGATTGTTTATGGTTACATTCCTAGGGCACCTATTGATTTGATTTCACTAAATGCTGCGAACGCCCCACATGTAGATGCTTCTGCACATGTTGAACAAATGATTACCATACATGAACAAACGAAACAGAACATTGCTGCTACTAATGCAAAAAATCAGGTTGCTGGTAGTAAAGGAAGAAAACATGTTACTTTTGAACCTGGTGATATGGTTTGGTTGCATTTGAGAAAGGATCGTTTTCCTACTTTGCGCCGTTCTAAATTGATGCCTCGTGCTGCTGGTCCTTTTAAGGTACTAACCAAGATTAATGATAATGCTTATATCCTTGACCTGCCTGCGGAGTTTGGTGTTTCCACTAGTTTTAATGTTGCAGATTTGAAACCGTATGCGGGAGAAGATGAGGAGTTGCCGTCGAGGACGACTTCAGTTCAAGAAGGGGAGGATGATGCGGACATCAACACCAACACGAGCACATCTACACCAGCAGCACCTTCTCCAGCCCAGGCGCCACCCCTTCCACCTGGGCCAGTGACTCGGGCCCGTGCAAGAGAATTGAACTACATCACGTTGTTAAAGAACGAAGGCCCGGAAGAATAGACGACCAGCCCAATTGCGGCCCATAATGGACGACCTAGGGTTGGCCGCCCCTAGGGGCTGCGCCCCCTCTCTATTTATTCAGGAGCTGCGCCTCCTTTATTCTCGGAGTTTTGTTTTACGTTAGCCTTAGCTACTCTCGAACACGCGCAAATCTGCGCTGTCTTCGTGTATTCAGAACTCCACCCTCGAGTAATAGATTAGATTGCTCGCATCTTGTTCTTGTTCGTTCTTCGATTGCGCACAGGAAACGATCTTCGTGATCAGGCCGATCTCGCATCAGCAAGGTCGGTAACCACAGGGAGTTGGTTCAGCGATTGCATTGGCGCCTCGGGCTTGCTCGTCGTAGTCGGATCGCAAGGGTCATCTTCCGCCAAATCGGAATTATCTCTACTCGCCGAAAGATCGGGCACCTCAGCTTCATCACACCCTGACACCCGTTTTTGGAATGAGTGACGTGCGGCAACGAAATTGCGCGAAAGCACCCAAACATGAGTTTTGGACCTAAATTTGTGGATTGGGCATGTTCGTTGCGAAAAACAAAGAAATGGTTCCGGTGGCAAAAACTCGTGCTTTGTATGCACCCTGATAGCCGTTTTCGGAATGGGTGATGTGCGGCAACGAAATTGCACGAAAGCACCCCAAACATGTGTTTTGGACCTAAAGTTGTGGATTGGGCATGTTTGTTGCGAACAACAAAGAAATGGTTCCGGTTGCAAAAACTCAGCTTTGTATGCACCCCGATACCCGTTTTCGGAATGGGTGACGTTTGGCAACGAAATTGCGCGAAACCACCCCAAATATGAGTTTTGGACCTAAAGTAGTGGATTGGGCATGTTCGTTGCGAAAAACGAAGAAATGGTTCCGGTGGCAAAAAAATCGTGCTTTGTATGCACCCTGACACCCGTTTTTGGAATGGGTGACGTGCGGCAATGAAATTGCGCGAAAGCACCCCAAACATGAGTTTTGGACCTAAAGTTGTGGATTGGGCATGTTTGATGAAGACATCCACACTACTGATACATCTATGCCAATACAAGTACCAATTTCTGGTCCCATTACTCGCGCTCGTGCTCGTCAACTCAACCATCAGGTGATTACACTCTTGAGTTCATGTCCATCTTATTTAGACCATGGAGACCCGTGCACTCTTGTTTTGCTTAGGAACCAGGGAGAAGACCGAAAGGGAAAAGGATTTGAACATGCTAGATTCGGACTGCAGAAGAACACCAACTTGTGACGGTCACCACAGTCAGATGCGGGCTCGGATTGGAATGTTCAAGCACAACATGGAAAGCTTATCAAGTCTACTTTCATATGGATCCGAAATTATAGTCATATCTGTTCTGAGGCCGCCGTAATCATTGTTTTCTTACCGAGATATTTTCTGCCTTTTCTGTCCATGGTGCTGTGTCACCCTATTTTGGCCCAATGGGTCGTGTATCAAGTTAGGTCCATTAGGGACGCATCCTAGGGTTGCAGCACGACCCCAATACCCTTGTGGTCGTCCTCCCATGTTTATAGACCCCCTAGCCGCCACCAAGAACAGCGAGTTTTGTTTAGATCAAGTTTAGCTCTCGCTACTTGCTTGCAAGCGCGCGTGCTAGTTCAGCCGCCCGTCTTCTTGTCTTCGGAACCCCACCATATTGGAGTTTGACTTTGAAACCTACATTTAGATCTGGTAATTCAGTACTTGTTCTACTTGTTCTTGCTAGTTCTTCGATTGCTTGCAGGACGAGTGCCCTAGTGGCCAGGGTGTCACGCTCCACAAGATCGTGACAGCCATAGGAGGTGGTGTATCGGTTGCTAAGGCGCAGCGTCTTTGGAAGGCTGTAGTCGGGCCGTGAACGTCGTCTCCTCCCCCAATCGAGTTATTCCACACCCTCTCATCGAAAGATCGGGCAATCACCCAACGGGTGCACATCAGTTGGTATCGGAGCAAGGTTTATCGGTGAGAGATTTACTTTTCTTCGCTGTTTTCTTATCTCCTATAGTCCAGAAAAAGCCAAAAAAATAGTAGATTAGTTTTACCGCAATCCTATATCCATTGAGCATTTACTAGTACTACTTAGCTAGGGCTTGTTGAGTTTTTGGTTGCATCGGTTGTGTCGAGTTGCTGGTCTTAGTTTATTCCTTTAGAGTTTTGAGTTCTACCACGTTTTGGTCACCACGAGATCCACCATAACCATAAACATCTCTGGTTCGTTTTTGCCACCACAGATACATCTCATGTCCGATTTGGAAGTTTAAATACAATCTGGAAAGCTTATCTTATCTTCTTTCCAACGGATCTGACCTTATCTCAAAATTCATTCTGAGCGCTCCGCAATCATCGTAGATATTTCTAGACTTTCTATATTAACAAGATTTGTTAAATCTGATTTAAAGGGGCTGTTAGCAATATCTTTATTGTTTGGGTTGTCATAGTGAAAAAAAGGGTTTAGGCCCCTGCAAAAAAAAGAAGAAGAAGAAGAAAAAGAATAGAAAAGAAAAAAAAGAGGAAAAGAAGAAGAAGGGGCTGAATCTCTAAATCTGTTGTTTCTCTTTGTGCTGTGCTAGTTGTTCTTTTTTAGTGACTACCTTTGTGCCTAGGCTCACGTCTCTAGCATGGTTTAGCCTAGGACAAGCACAGTACCACCGTTGAACGATTATTCAGCTTGCTTTTGTAACTAACGTGGTACTAGTGTATTCCTTGCTTCAGCCCACCTACAACTCTACATATTTCGACTACAGTTTGACAGGTCGTGTTGCTGCGGCACCGATACACTTATTCCACGGTTGCAGACTTGTTGGTTGCTGACCCCTCCTGTTGTGCAAGGTAAGAATTGGTAAGAGCTTGTGTGGCAGGTTGAGAGTGAGCGCCTTGCAGTAGCTACATCCTAATAGTTGTAGAGTTTTTATTCCTTCACGTTTTTTTTTCTTGTTGCCTCTGTTCGTCTAACCATGGCAGGATTGGAGGTTGATGATGCTTCTCGTAATATGCCACACTCTCCTCGCACCAAGGGTATCATACAACACTTTGTAAGGATGGTGAAGACGCACACGGAAGGCCTTGATAATGACATGCAGGTGACGAATGAAAAGATGGGGCAATTGGAGGCCACACAGATCGACACAAACACCAAACTTGCAAATGTGGAAATGACAGTTGCTCATATTGACAAGAGCCTTGTCGCACTCTTGAGGCGATTTGATGAGATGCATGCTAATACCAATGGTGGGTGTGATGAGGGCGCCGAAGGTAACTGGGATGACTATGTTGCTGATACTGAACAAGATGACCAAGAAGCACCTAATCGCCGGCGACTACATACTAACCGTAGAGGTATGGGTGGTTTTCGCCGACGTGAGGTACATGGTAATGATGATGCTTTTAGTAAGGTTAAATTTAAAATACCTCCTTTTGATGGTAAATATGACCCTGATGCTTACATTACTTGGGAGATTGCGGTTGATCAAAAGTTTGCATGCCATGGATTTCCTGAGAATGCGCGGGTTAGAGCTGCTACTAGTGAGTTTACTGATTTTGCTTCTGTTTGGTGGATAGAACATGGTAAGAAGAATCCTAATAACATGCCACAAACTTGGGATGCGTTGAAACGGGTCATGCGGGCTAGATTTGTTCCTTCTTATTATGCACGTGATATGTTAAACAAGTTGCAACAATTGAGACAGGGTACTAAAAGTGTAGAAGAATATTATCAGGAATTACAAATGGGTATGCTGCGTTGTAACATAGAGGAGGGTGAGGAATCTGCTATGGCTAGATTTTTGGGCGGGTTAAATAGGGAAATTCAGGACATCCTTGCTTATAAAGATTATGCTAATGTAACCCGATTGTTTCATCTTGCTTGCAAAGCTGAAAGGGAAGTGCAGGGACGACGTGCTAGTGCAAGGTCTAATGTTTCGGTAGGAAAATCTACACCATGGCAACAGCGCACGACTACGTCCATGACCGGCCGTACACCAGCACCAACTCCCTCGCCAAGTCGACCAGCACCCCCGCCTTCCTCCGGCGACAAACCACGTGCATCTTCCACAAATTCAGCAACCAAATCTGCCCAGAAACCAGCAGGTAGTGCCTCTTCAGTAGCCTCCACGGGTAGAACAAGAGATGTTTTGTGTTATCGATGCAAGGGCTATGGACACGTGCAGCGTGATTGTCCTAATCAGCGTGTTTTGGTGGTAAAAGACGATGGTGGGTATTCCTCTGCTAGTGATTTGGATGAAGCTACACTTGCTTTGCTTGCGGCTGATGATGCAGGCACTAAGGAACCACCCGAAGAACAGATTGGTGCAGATGATGCAGAGCATTATGAGAGCCTCATTGTACAGCGTGTGCTTAGTGCACAAATGGAGAAGGCAGAGCAGAATCAGCGACATACGTTGTTTCAAACAAAGTGTGTCATTAAGGAGCGTTCATGTCGTTTGATCATTGATGCAGGTAGCTGCAACAACTTGGCTAGCAGCGACATGGTGGAGAAGCTTGCACTTACGACCAAACCGCACCCGCATCCATATCACATTCAATGGCTTAACAATAGTGGTAAGGTCAAGGTAACCAAGCTGGTACGAATTAATTTTGCTATTGGTTCATATCGTGATGTTGTTGACTGTGATGTTGTGCCTATGGATGCTTGTAATATTCTGCTAGGTAGACCATGGCAATTTGATTCAGATTGTATGCATCATGGTAGATCAAATCAATATTCTCTCATACACCATGATAAGAAAATTATTTTGCTTCCCATGTCCCCTGAGGCTATTGTGCGTGATGATGTTGCTAAAGCTACCAAAGCTAAAACTGAGAACAACAAGAATATTAAAGCTGTTGGTAATAACAAAGATGGGATAAAATTGAAAGGACATTGCTTGCTTGCGACAAAAACTGATGTTAATGAATTATTTGCTTCCACTACTGTTGCCTACGCCTTGGTATGCAAGGATGCTTTGATTTCAATTCAAGATATGCAGCATTCTTTGCCTCCTGTTATTACTAACATTTTGCAGGAGTATTCTGATGTATTTCCAAGTGAGATACCAGAGGGGCTGCCACCTATACGAGGGATTGAGCACCAAATTGATCTTATTCCTGGTGCATCTTTGCCAAATCGTGCGCCATATAGGACAAATCCAGAGGAAACAAAAGAAATTCAGCGACAAGTGCAAGAACTACTCGACAAAGGTTACGTGCGTGAGTCTCTTAGTCCGTGTGCTGTTCCGGTTATTTTAGTGCCTAAAAAAGATGGAACATGGCGTATGTGTGTTGATTGTAGGGCTATTAATAATATCACGATACGGTATCGACACCCTATTCCACGTTTAGATGATATGCTTGATGAATTGAGTGGTGCCATCGTCTTTTCTAAAGTTGATTTGCGTAGTGGGTACCACCAGATTCGTATGAAATTGGGAGATGAATGGAAAACTGCTTTCAAAACTAAGTTCGGATTGTATGAGTGGTTAGTCATGCCTTTTGGGTTAACTAATGCACCTAGCACTTTCATGAGATTAATGAACGAGGTTTTGCGTGCCTTCATTGGAAAATTTATGGTAGTATACTTTGATGACATATTGATCTACAACAAATCTATGGATGAACATGTTGATCACATGCGTGTTGTTTTTAATGCTTTACGAGATGCACGTTTATTTGGTAACCTTGAGAAGTGCACATTTTGCACCGATCGAGTTTCGTTTCTTGGTTATGTTGTGACTCCATAGGGAATTGAGGTTGATCAAGCCAAGGTAGAAGCGATACATGGATGGCCTATGCCAAAGACTATCACACAGGTGCGGAGTTTCCTAGGACTTGCTGGCTTCTATCGCCGTTTTGTGAAGGACTTTAGCACCATTGCTACACCTTTGAATGAGCTTACGAAGAAGGGAGTGCATTTTAGTTGGGGCAAAGTACAAGAGCACGCTTTCAACGTGTTGAAGATAAGTTGACACATGCACCTCTCCTCCAACTTCCTGATTTTAATACGACTTTTGAGCTTGAATGTGATGCTAGTGGAATTGGATTGGGTGGTGTTTTGTTACAAGAAGGCAAACCTGTTGCATATTTTAGTGAAAAATTGAGTGGGTCTGTTCTAAATTATTCTACTTATGATAAGGAATTATATGCTCTTGTGCGAACATTAGAAACATGGCAGCATTATTTGTGGCCCAAAGAGTTTGTTATTCATTCTGATCATGAATCTTTGAAACATATTCGTAGTCAAGGAAAACTGAACCGTAGACATGCTAAGTGGGTTGAATTTATCGAATCGTTTCCTTATGTTATTAAGCACAAGAAAGGAAAAGAGAATATCATTGCTGACGCTTTGTCTAGGAGATATACTTTGTTGAATCAACTTGACTACAAAATCTTTGGATTAGAGACGATTAAAGACCAATATGTTCATGATGCTGATTTTAAAGATGTGTTGTTGCATTGTAAAGATGGGAAAGGATGGAACAAATATATCGTTAGTGATGGGTTTGCGTTTAGAGCTAACAGGCTATGCATTCCAGCTAGCTCCGTTCGTTTGTTGTTGTTACAAGAAGCACATGGAGGTGGCTTAATGGGACATTTTGGAGCAAAGAAAACGGAGGACATACTTGCTGGTCATTTCTTTTGGCCCAAGATGAGAAGAGATGTGGTGAGATTGGTTGCTCGTTGCACGACATGTCAAAAGGCGAAGTCACGGTTAAATCCACACGGTTTGTATTTGCCTCTACCCGTTCCTAGTGCTCCTTGGGAAGATATTTCTATGGATTTTGTGCTGGGATTGCCTAGGACTAGGAAGGGACGTGGTAGTGTGTTTGTGGTTGTTGATAGATTTTCTAAGATGGCACATTTCATACCATGTCATAAAACTGACGATGCTACTCATATTGCTGATTTGTTCTTTCGTGAAATTGTTCGCTTGCATGGTGTGCCCAACACAATCGTTTCTGATCGTGATGCTAAATTTCTTAGTCATTTTTGGAGGACTTTGTGGGCAAAATTGGGGACTAAGCTTTTATTTTCTACTACATGTCATCCTCAAACTGATGGTCAAACTGAAGTTGTGAATAGAACTTTGTCTACTATGTTAAGGGTAGTTCTAAAGAAGAATATTAAGATGTGGGAGGACTGTTTGCCTCATGTTGAATTTGCTTATAATCGATCATTGCATTCTACTACAAAGATGTGCCCATTTCAGATTGTATATGGTTTGTTGCCTCGTGCTCCTATTGATTTAATGCCTTTGCCATCTTCTTAAAAACTAAATTTTGATGCTACTAGGCGTGCTGAATTGATGTTAAAACTGCATGAAACTACTAAAGAAAACATAGAGCGTATGAATGCTAGATATAAGTTTGCTAGTGATAAAGGTAGAAAGGAAATAAATTTTGAACCTGGAGATTTAGTTTGGTTGCATTTGAGAAAGGAAAGGTTTCCTGAATTACGAAAATCTAAATTGTTGCCTCGAGCCGATGGACCGTTTAAAGTGCTAGAGAAAATTAACGACAATGCATATAGGCTAGATCTGCCTGCAGACTTTGGGGTTAGCCCCACATTTAACATTGCAGATTTAAAGCCCTACTTGGGAGAGGAAGTTGAGCTTGAGTCGAGGACGACTCAAATGCAAGAAGGGGAGAATGATGAAGACATCCACACTACTGATACATCTATGCCAATACAAGTACCAATTTCTGGTCCCATTACTCGCGCTCGTGCTCGTCAACTCAACCATCAGGTGATTACACTCTTGAGTTCATGTCCATCATATTTAGACCATGGAGACCCGTGCACTCTTGTTTTGCTTAGGAACCAGGGAGAAGACCGAAAGGGAAAAGGATTTGAACATGCTAGATTCGGACTGCAGAAGAACACCAACTTGTGACGGTCACCACGGTCAGATGCGGGCTCGGATTGGAATGTTCAAGCACAACATGGAAATCTTATCAAGTCTACTTTCATATGGATCCGGAATTATAGTCATATTTGTTCTGAGGCCGCCGTAATCATTGTTTTCTTACCGAGATATTTTCTGCCTTTTCTGCCCATGGTGCTGTGTCACCCTATTTTGGCCCAATGGGTCGTGTATCAAGTTAGGTCCATTAGGGACGCATCCTAGGGTTGCAGCACGACCCCAATACCCTTGTGGTCGTCCTCCCATGTTTATAGACCCCCTAGCCGCCACCAAGAACAGCGGGGTTTTGTTTAGATCAAGTTTAGCTCTCGCTACTTGCTTGCAAGCGCGCGTGCTAGTTCAGCCGCCCGTCTTCTTGTCTTCGGAACCCCACCATATTGGAGTTTGACTTTGAAACCTACATTTAGATCTGGTAATTCAGTACTTGTTCTACTTGTTCTTGCTAGTTCTTCGATTGCTTGCAGGACGAGTGCCCTAGTGGCCAGGGTGTCACGCTCCACAAGATCGTGACAGCCATAGGAGGTGGTGTATCGGTTGCTAAGGCGCAGCGTCTTTGGAAGGCTGTAGTCGGGCCGTGAATGTCGTCTCCTCCCCCAATCGAGTTATTCCACACCCTCTCATCGAAAGATCGGGCAATCACCCAACGGGTGCACATCAATGTTCGTTGCGAAAAACGAATAAATGGTTCCAGTTGCAAAAACTCGTGCTTTGTATGCACCCCGATACCCGTTTTCGGAATGGGTGACGTGCGGCAACGAAATTGCGCGAAACCACCCTAAACATGAGTTTTGGACCTAAAGTAGTGGATTGGTCATGTTCGTTGCGAAAAACGAAGAAATGGTTCCGGTGGCAAAAACTCGTGCTTTGTATGCACCCTGATACCCATTTTCGGAATGGGTGACGTGCGGCAACGAAATTGCACGAAAGCACCCCAAACATGAGTTTTGGACGAAATGTTGTGGATTGGGCATGTTCGTTGCGAAAAACGAAGAAATGGTTCGAGTGGCAAAAACTCATGCTTTGAATGCACCCCGGTACCCGTTTTCGGAATGGGTGACGTACGGCAACGAAATTGCGCGAAACGATCCAAACATGTGTTTTGGACCTAAAGTAATGGATTAGGCATGTTCGTTGCGAAAAACGAAGAAATGGTTATAGTGGCAAAAACTGAGTTTGTATGCACCCGATACTTGTTTTCGGAATGGGTGACATGCGACAACGAAATTGCGTGAAACCAACCCAAACATGAGTTTTGGACCTAAAGTAGTGGATTGGGCATGTTCGTTGCGAAAAACGAAGAAATGGTTCCGGTGACAAAAACTGAGTTTGTATGCACCCGATACCCGTTTTCGGAATGGGTGACGTGCGGCAACGAAATTGCGTCAAACCAACCCAAACATGAGTTTTGGACCTAAAGTAGTGGATTGGGCATGTTCGTTGCGAAAAACGAAGAAATGGTTTCGGTGACAAAAACTGAGTTTGTATGCACCCGATACCTATTTTCGGAATGGGTGACGTGCGACAACGAAATTTCGCGAAACCAACCCAAACATGAGTTTTGGACCTAAAGTAGTGGATTGGGCATGTTTGTTGAGAAAAACGAAGAAATGGTTCCGGTGGCATGAACTCGTGCTTTGTATGCACCCTGATACCCGTTTTCGGTATGGGTGACGTGCGGCAACAAAATTGCTCGAAAGCACCCCAAACATGAGTTTTGGACCTAATGTTGTGGATTGGGCATGTTCGTTGCGAACAACAAAGAAATGGTTCCGGTTGCAAAAACTCATGCTTTGTATGCACCCCGATACCCGTTTTCGGAATGGGTGACGTGCGGCAACGAAATTGCGCGAAACCTCCCGTAACATGAGTTTTGGACCTAAAGTAGTGGATTGGGCATGTTCGTTGGAAAAACGAAGAAATGGTTCCGGTGGCAAAAACTGAGTTTGTATGCACCCGATACCTATTTTCGGAATGGGTGACGTGCGGCAACGAAATTGCGTGAAACCAACCCAAACATGAGTTTTGGACCTAAAGTAGTGGATTGGGCATGTTCGTTGCGAAAAACAAAGAAATGGTTCCGGTGACAAAAACTGAGTTTGTATGCACCCGATACCTATTTTCGGAATGGGTGACATGCGGCAACGAAATTTCGCGAAACCAACCCAAACATGAGTTTTGGACCTAAAGTAGTGGATTGGGCATGTTCGTTGAGAAAAACGAAGAAATGGTTCCGGTGGCATAAACTCGTGCTTTGTATGCACCCTGATACCCGTTTTCGGTATGGGTGACGTGCGGCAACGAAATTGCTCGAAAGCACCCCAAACATGAGTTTTGGACCTAAAGTTGTGGATTGGGCATGTTCGTTGCGAACAACGAAGAAATGGTTCCGGTGGCAAAAACTGAGTTTGTATGCACCCGATACCCGTTTTCGGAACGGGTGACGTACGGCAACGAAATTGCGCGAAATCAACCTAAACATGAGTTTTGGACCTGAAGTAGTGGAGTGGGCATGTTCGTTGCAAAAAACGAAGAAATGGTTCCGGTGGCAAAAACTCGTGCTTTGTATGCACCGTGATACCCGTTTTCGGAATGGGTGACGTGCGGCAACGAAATTGCACAAAAGCACCACAAACATGAGTTTTGGACCTAAAGTTGTGGATTGGGCATGTTCGTTGCGAAAAATGAAGAAAAGGTTCCGGTGGCAAAAACTCGTGCTTTGTATGCACCCCGATACCCGTTTTCGGAATGGGTGACATGCCGCAACGAAATTGCGCGAAAGCACCCCAAACATGAGTTTAGGACCTAAAGTAGTGGATTGGGCATGTTCGTTGCGAAAAATGAAGAAATGGTTCCGGTGGTAAAAACTCATGCTATGTATGCACCCCGATACCCGTTTTCGGAAGGGGAGACGTGCGCCAACGAAAATGCGCGAAACCACCCCAAACATTAGTTTTGGACCTAAAGTAGTGGATTGGGCATGTTCATTGCGAAAAACGAAGAAATGGTTCCGGTGGCAAAAGCTCGTGCTTTGTATGCACCCTGATACCCGTTTTCGGAATGGGTGACGTGCGGCAACGAAATTTTGTGAAACGATCCCAAACATGAGTTTTGGACCTAAAGTAGTGGATTGGGCATGTTTGTTGCGAAAAACGAAGAAATGGTTCCGGTGGCAAAAACTGAGTTTGTATGCACCCGATACCCGTTTTCGGAACGGGTGACGTGCGGCAACGAAATTGCGCGAAATCAACCTAAACATGAGTTTTGGACCTAAAGTAGTGGATTGGGCATGTTCGTTGCAAAAACGAAGAAATGGTTCCGTTGGCAAAAACTCGTGCTTTGTATGCACCGTGATACCCGTTTTCGGAATGGGTGACGTGCGGCAACGAAATTGCACAAAAGCACCCCAAACATGAGTTTTGGACCTAAAGTTGTGGATTGGGCATGTTCGTTGCGAAAAATGAAGAAAAGGTTCTGGTGGCAAAAACTCGTGCTTTGTATGCACCCCGATACCCATTTTTGGAATGGGTGACTTGCCCAACGAAATTGCGCGAAAGCACCCCAAACATGAGTTTAGGACCTAAAGTAGTGGATTGGGAATGTTCATTGCGAAAAATGAAGAAATGGTTCCGGTGGCAAAAACTCATGCTTTGTATGCACCCCGATACCCGTTTTCGGAAGGGGTGACGTGCGGCAACGAAATTGCGTGAAACCACCCCAAACATGAGTTTTGCACCTAAAGTAGTGGATTGGGCATGTTCGTTGCGAAAAACGTAGAAATGGTTCCGGTGGCAAAAACGCGTGCTTTGTATGCACCCCGATACCCGTTTTCGGAATGGGTGAGGCGCGGCAACGAAATTGTGCGAAACAATCCCAAACATGAGTTTTGGACCTAAAGTAGTGGATTGGGCATGTTCGTTGTGAAAAACGAAGAAATGGTTCCGGTGGCAAAAACTCGTGCTTTGTATGCACCCTGATACCCGTTTTCGGAATGGGTGACGTGCGACAACTAAATTGCACAAAAGCACCCCAAACATGAGTTTTGGACCTAAAGTTGTGGATTGGGCATGTTCGTTGCGAAAAACGAAGAAATGGTTCCGGTGGCAAAAACTCGTGCTTTGTATGCACCCCGATATCCGTTTTCGGAATGGGTGACTTGACGCAACGAAATTGCGCGAAAGCACCCCAAACATGAGTTTAGGACCTAAAGTAGTGGATTGGGCATGTTCGTTGCCAAAAATGAAGAAATGGTTCTGGTGGCAAAAACTCATGCTTTGTATGCACCCCGATACCCGTTTTCGGAAGGGGTGACGTGCGGCAACGAAATTGTGCGAAACCACCCCAAACATGAGTTTTGGACCTAAAGTAGTGGATTAAGCATGTTCGTTGTGAAAAACGAAGAAATGGTTCCGGTGGCAAAAGCTCGTGCTTTGTATGCACCCTGATACCCGTTTTCGGAATGGGTGACGTGCTGCAACGAAATTTTGTGAAACGATCCCAAACATGAGTTTTGGACCTAAAGTAGTGGATTGGGCATGTTCGTTGCGAAAAAAACAAAGAAATGGTTCCGTTGGCAAAAACTGAGTTTGTATGCACCCGATACCCGTTTTCGGAATGGGTGACGTGCGGCAACGAAATTGCGCGAAATCAACCTAAACATGAGTTTTGGACCTAAAGTAGTGGAGTGGGCATGTTCGTTGCGAAAAACGAAGAAATGGTTCCGGTGGCAAAAACTCGTGCTTTGTATGCACCGTGATACCCGTTTTCGGAATGGCTGACGTGCGGCAATGAAATTGCACAAAAGCAACCCTAACATGAGTTTTGGACCTAAAGTTGTGGATTGGGCATGTTCGTTGCGAAAAATGAAGAAATGGTTCCGGTGGCAAAAACTCGTGCTTTGTATGCACCCCGATACCCGTTTTCGGAATGGGTGACGTGCCGCAACGAAATTGCGCGAAAGCACCCCAAACATGAGTTTAGGACCTAAATACTAGATTGGGCATGTTTGTTGCGAAAAATGAAGAAATGGTTCCGGTGGCAAAAACTCATGCTTTGTATGCACCCCAATACCCGTTTTCGGAAGGGGTGACGTGCGCCAACGAAATTGCGCGAAACCACCCCAAACATTAGTTTTGGACCTAAAGTAGTGGATTGGGCATGTTCGTTGCGAAAAACGAAGAAATGGTTCCGGTGGCAAAAACTCGTGCTTTGTATGCACCCCGATACCCGTTTTCGAAATGGGTGAGGCGCGGCAACGAAATTGTGCGAAACAATTGATGTAGCTAAGGTGCCCGATCTTTCGGTGAGTAGAGATAATTCCGATTTGGCGGAAGATGACCCTTGCGATCCGACTACGACGAGCAAGCCCGAGGCGCCAATGCAATCGCTGAACCAACTCCCTGTGGTTACCGACCTTGCTGATGCGAGATCGGCCTGATCACGAAGATCGTTTCCTGTGCGCAATTGAAGAACGAACAAGAAAAAGATGCGAGCAATCTAATCTATTACTCGAGGGTGGAGTTCTGAATACACGAAGACAGCGCAGATTTGCGCGTGTTCGAGAGTAGCTAAAGCTAACGTAAAACACAACTCAAGAAATAAAGGAGGCGCAGCTCCTGGATAAATAGAGAGGGGGCGCAGCCCCTAGGGGCGGCCAACCCTAGGTCGTCAATTATGGGCCGCAGTTGGGCTGGTCGTCTATTCTTCCGGGCCTTCATTCTTTAACAGCATGATGTAGTTCAATTCTCTTGCACGGGCCCGAGTCACTGGCCCAGGTGGAAGGGGTGGCGCTTGGACTGGGGAAGATGGTGCCTGGGCTGGAGAAGGTGCTGCTGGTGTAGATGTGCTCGTGTTGGTGTTGATGTCCTCATCATCCTCCCCTTCTTGAACTGAAGTCGTCCTCGACGGCAACTCCTCGTCTTCTCCCGCATACGGTTTCAAATCTGCAACATTAAAACTAGTGGAAACACCAAACTCCGCAGGCAGGTCAAGGGTATAAGCATTATCATTAATCTTGGTTAGTATCTTAAAAGGACCAGCAGCACGAGGCATCAATTTAGAACGGCGCAAAGTAGGAAAACGATCCTTTCTCAAATGCAACCAAACCATATCACCAGGTTCAAAAGTAACTAGTTTCCGGCCTTTACTACCAGTAATCTGATATTTAGCATTAGCAGCAGCAATGTTTTGTTGAGTTTGTTCATGGAGATTAATCATTTGTTCAACATGTGCAAGAGCATCTATGTGTGGGGCGTCCGCAGCATCAAGCGAAAACAAAGCAATAGGCGCCCTAGGAATGTAACCATAAACAATTTGAAAAGGGCACATCTTTGTAGAAGAATGGGTTGCATGATTATAAGCAAACTCAACATGAGGCAAGCAATCCTCCCAACGTTTCAAATTTTTGTCTAAAACAGCCCTAAGCATGGTAGACAAAGTTCGATTAACTACCTCAGTTTGACCATCAGTCTGAGGGTGACAAGTGGTGCTAAACGGCAATTTAGTTCCCAATTTATTCCACAGAGATCTCCAAAAATGACTCAGAAACTTAGCATCACGATCCGAGACTATTGTATTGGGAATACCGTGCAAACGAATAATCTCTCTAAAAAACAATTCAGCAACATTGCTAGCATCATCAGTCTTATGACAAGGTATGAAATGAGCCATTTTGGAGAATCGATCAACAACCACAAAAATGCTATCCCTCCCCTTCTTAGTTCTAGGCAATCCCAAAACAAAATCCATCGAAATATCAATCCAAGGGGAAGTAGGAACAGGCAAAGGCATATACAAACCATGTTTGTTCAACCGTGACTTAGCTTTCTGACAAGTAGTGCAGCGTGCAACAAGGCGCTCAACATCAGCGCGCATCCGAGGCCAAAAGAAGTGGGCAGCCAACACCTCATGTGTCTTGTAGACGCCAAAGTGCCCCATGAGACCGCCTCCATGTGCTTCCTGTAACAACAAAAGACGAACCGAGCTAGCTGGAACACACAGCTTGTTAGCGCGAAACAGGAACCCATCCTGTATGTGAAATTTGCCCCATGGTTTCCCATTAATACAATGGCCGAAAGCATCTTTAAAATCAGCATCATCAACATATTGATCTTTCACAGTGTGCAAACCAAAGATTTTAAAATCTAACTGTGACAACATGGTATAGCGACGAGACAAAGCATCAGCAATAACATTGTCCTTCTCGTTCTTGTGTTTAGTAATGTAAGGAAAGGACTCAATGAATTCTACCCATTTAGCATGACGACGGTTCAGATTTGTTTGGGTACGAATATGTTTTAAAGCCTCATGATCAGAATGGATTATAAACTCACGATGCCAAAGATAGTGCTGCCATGTATGCAAAGTGCGCACTAAAGCGTAAAGCTCCTTATCATAAGTAGAATATTTCAGACTAGCACCGCTTAATTTTTCACTAAAATAAGCAACTGGTTTTCCTTCTTGTAACAAAACAGCACCTAGCCCAATACCGCTAGCATCGCATTCAAGCTCAAACACTTTATTAAAATCAGGCAATTGCAATAGGGGAGCTTGGGTTAACTTATCTTTCAAAGTGCTGAACGCTTCCTCCTGGGAATCACTCCAAGCAAATGGCACATCTTTTTTTGTAAGCTCATGTAGAGGCGCTGCAATGGAGCTAAAATCACGAACAAATCTGCGGTAGAAACCGGCAAGTCCAAGAAAGCTCCGAATTTGTGTGACTGTCGTCGGTGTAGGCCACTCCCGAATGGCAGCAATCTTGCTGCTATCCACCTCAATGCCCTGTGGAGTAACAACATAACCAAGAAACGAGACACGTCGTGTACAAAAGATGCATTTTTCCATGTTAGCAAATAACTGGGCAGCACGCAATGCATCAAAAACAACACTTAAATGTTCCAAATGCTCTTTCTTAGATTTGCTGTAAATAAGAATATCATCAAAATAAACAACCACAAACAATCCTATGAAGGGCCTTAGAACTTCATTCATTACTCGCATAAAAGTGCTGGGAGCATTAGTCAATCCAAACGGCATAACCAACCATTCATATAAACCAAATTTCGTTTTAAAAGCCGTTTTCCATTCATCACCCAGTTTCATTCTAATCTGGTGGTAACCACTACGCAAATCAATCTTAGTGAAAATAATAGCACCACTAAGCTCATCTAGCATATCATCAAGGCGTGGTATAGGATATCGATAACGAATAGTGATGTTATTAATAGCACGACAATCTACACACATACGCCATGACCCATCTTTCTTGGGAACAAGTAACACAGGAACAGAGCAAGGGCTAAGAGACTCACGAATGTATCCCTTGTCAAGCAACGCCTGTACCTGGCGCTGAATCTCCTTCGTCTCATCCGGATTTGTACGGTATGGTGCGCGGTTCGGAAGCTGTGCGCCGGGAATGAGGTCGATCTCGTGCTCAATGCCACGAAGTGGTGGGAGACCCGGTGGTAAGTCTTTGGGAAAGACATCAGCGTACTCCTGCAAAAGGTTAGCAACCATAGGGGGAATAGCCAAAGATGGTGCATCATCAAGTGAAATGAGGACACTAGAGCATATAAGTGCATAGCATGGCAAATGAGCACCGTGTAGATCATCAAAATCAGCACGTGTAGCAAGTAAAACAGGAGCCTTCAACTTGATTTCAGAAGGAACAGAGGGTGATGGATCAAGTTGTTTAGCAGTTATAGCAGCTCGGGCAAGATCATCTTTAACAATTTGTTCAGGTGTCATTGGATGTATAATTATTTTCTGACCCTTAAAAATGAAAGAATAATGATTCGAACGACCATGATGCAAGCTATCAGTATCATATTGCCAAGGTCGACCAAGTAACAAAGAGCATGCTTCCATGGGAATAACATCACAATCAACAAAAATCAGAATAAGCACCCATGGAGAAAGGAACGCGCACGGAACGTGTGATTTTTATTTTACCACCATCATTAAGCCATTGAATGTGATATGGGTTTGGATGCTTACGAGTGGGTAACGATAACTTTTCTACCAGCATGGTACTCGCCAAATTGTTGCAACTACCGCTGTCGATAATGATGCGAATTGACCGCTCCTGCACAACACCCTTTGTATGGAACAGAGTGTGTCGCTGATTCTTCTCGGGCAAAGCGACCTGTGTACTGAGAACACGCTGCACAACAAGACTTTCATACCTATCAGCGTCGCCCGGGTTGACATGTACCTCCGCCTTAGCTGCATGGTCAGTGGCAAGTAGTGCATGTTCAATTTCTTCAGAATCACTAGCGGAAGAGTACTCACCATCGTCACGAATGAGCAAAGTGCGCTTGTTTGGGCAGTCCCGAATCACATGGCCAAATCCTCTACAGCGATGACACTGAATATCCCGTGTACGACCTGTGGGTGGGGCAGTGCTGGCTGGTTTGGTCGTCTTCTCGCGTGGAGTAGTGGTGGACGTGGATGGCGCAACGGCAACTGGTGCTGAGGTGGATGTCGAGCTTCGTCCTGCAAAAGGGTTAGAATATGGCTTCGAGCGGCGTCCCTGCACTTCACGTTCAGCTTTGCAAGCATATTCAAATAAAGTAGTCATATCATAATATTCCTTATAATCAAGTATATCTTGGATTTTGCGGTTTAAACCACCACGAAAACGTGCCATAGCAGCGTCGTTGTCCTCTAATATCCCACAACGAATCATACCTTTTTGTAACTCCTGGAAATAGTCCTCAACAGATTGAGAACCTTGCTGAAAACGCTGCATTTTATTAACAAATCACGAGCATAATACGAAGGCACAAATCGATGTCGCATCGCAGCTTTCAACTGATCCCAAGTGGTTGGAATGGTAGTGGGATGTTTTATTTTAAACTCACGCCACCAAATTAAAGCAAAATCAGTAAATTCACTAATAGCAGCTTTAACCTGAGAATGTGCAGCAATATCATGGCATGAAAATTTTTGTTCAACCTCTAACTCCCAATCAAGATATGCAGCAGGATCATATTTGCCATTAAAAGGTGGAATTTTAAATTTAATCTTAGAAAATAAGTCATTAGGGGGATGACGAACCACACGGCGTGCACGACCACGGCGATCTCCATCTTTCCACTCAGTGTCACCACCGTAGTCCTGCTCCATCTTTGTGGTCAACGCATCAAGGCGTGCCAGGATGGTGTCGAGTGTGGTGCGAGTCGCCGTTTGAGCAAGGTCAAGCTGGTTGAAACGCTCGGTCGTCGAAGTGACCGTTGAATCAAGCCGTTCATGCATCGTCCTAATGTCATCAGCAAGTCCATCAACTTATCCCCTTACTTCCTGCAACTGGGCATCCACCATGTCGTGTGCTCCTGCCATAGTTAGCGCAAACACCAAAAGGAGAAAAACCAACGACAAAAACAGGGGTGTACTGCTCACAAGGCGCTCACACTAGTGCTGTTATCAAGTTCTTATCCGTTCTTACCAAGCCACAGTGGTGAACTGCAACCAACATGTGGAACCGGTGAAAGATTGGATGAGCGATTGCGTGGAGAAACAGAAACCTGCTCGTCGTAGAAATATGTGGAGTTGTGGGTAGGCTGCACTCAAGTCAAGGATTAGCACGATCAAACAATAATGCAAAGTTGAATTATAGTGCAAAACACGAAACTATATTGCTGGCCATAGGTGCAAAGGATGGATGGAACTAGCAGAATGGCAGTACCGTAAATATTGTACTAGTGATGCCAAAAAGGCACTAGTAGAAATCACAGGTAATTTTGTTTTTCTTTTTTGTATGATTTTTTTGATATTTTTCTCAGCACAAGAAGCAACAAGATAGGAGCTACACGAAGTTTCACCTAAAACAGATATCAGATGTGGTCTATAGAAAATCAGGAAGTTCTCTGAAAAGCGTGCGAGAACTTTGATGAATTTTTTTCTTTATTTTCCTGAATTTTTTTGACAATTTTGTCGAACCCCAAACAGATCGAAAAGTTATGCCCAGTTTACGGAAGGTTCCTCAAGTTATGTTTTAAAAACGACCGGGATGAAACAACCGTATCCTTTCTCCTTCGTTTTCTTTTTTTTTGTTTCTGCTTTTTTTTTATGTAACCGAAGGAGAAAAACCAGGAAGCGGTCGTTGACTCGGTTTGTTTTTTTTCTGTTTTTTTTTCGTAACCGAAGGAGAAAATCAAGGAAACGGCCGTTGACTCGATTTGTTTTTTTCTGTTTTTTTTTGACGTAACCGAAGGAGAAAAACAAGGAAACAATGTTGACTCGGTTTGTGGCGTGATCAAACGGGAGATGGTGGCGGCGCTAGGGTTTGAATGGTGGAAGAACACAATGCAACCAGCAACAAATGACGCGAAAGCACACAAATTCAACAATGCAGATTATTGAAAGAAAGTGCGAGGCTCAAAAGGGTGCTGGGATAAGATCTAACCTGAATTTTTATGTGGTTTTGTGGACTGTAGGAAAAAAACGCTCGATAAACTCACCGATCAACCTGGAAATCTGATACCAATTGATGTAGCTGAGGTGCCCGATCTTTCGGCGAGTAGAGATAATTCCGATTTGGCGGAAGATGACCCTTGCGATCCGACTACGACGAGCAAGCCCGAGGCGCCAATGCAATCGCTGAACCAACTCCCTGTGGTTACCGACCTTGCTGATGCGAGATCGGCCTGATCACGAAGATCGTTTCCTGTGCGCAATCGAAGAACGAACAAGAAAAAGATGCGAGCAATCTAATCTATTACTCGAGGGTGGAGTTCTGAATACACGAAGACAGCGCAGATTTGCGCGTGTTCGAGAGTAGCTAAAGCTAACGTAAAACAAAACTCAAGAAATAAAGGAGGCGCAGCTCCTGGATAAATAGAGAGGGGGCGCAGCCCCTAGGGGCGGCCAACCCTAGGTCGTCCATTATGGGCCGCAGTTGGGCTGGTCGTCTATTCTTCCGGGCCTTCGTTCTTTAACAGCATGATGTAGTTCAATTCTCTTGCACGGGCCCGAGTCACTGGCCCAGGTGGAAGGGGTGGCGCCTGGACTGGGGAAGATGGTGCCTGGGCTGGAGAAGGTGCTGCTGGTGTAGATGTGCTCGTGTTGGTGTTGATGTCCTCATCAACAATCCCAAACATGAGTTTTGGACCTAAAGTAGTGGATTGGGCAAGTTCGTTGCGAAAAACGAAGAAATGGTTCCGGTGGCAAAAACTGAGTTTGTGTAACACCTCAGGTGTTACCATGGCTAGAGCACACCTTGGTACTAAGGACTGGGATCACATGTGGTAAAAACTTAAGGAGAACATAAGAACCTTGGAGGCCATGTGTTAACCAAGATTTCACATGACCTAAGAGCATCACTCAAGCTTTTGTGCACTTACTACCTTGGGCAAGAGGAGGGAAAACCCTAGACCTCTCTTGAACCCTATCTTCCAAAACCATGGTTAAGAGGGGGAGAGAATAAGCAATTGTGCCAACCATGAGTTAATCTTTAACCAAACTTTAAGTAACCTTATAACTAGAAATTTTGGGAAGGAAATATTACAAAAAGACCCCTGGAGAAACCCCAAATCCATTCCCTAAGTGGAGAGAGAGCTAGAGCTCTCTATTTCTCTCTAAGTCAAAAACTACACCTACACTAAAGATCAGCCGTGTTCACCTTGAAGATGGCACCAAAACCACCTATGTTCTATACCAAAAATGTGGCATACCAACTAGGGCACCCATTGGAAAAAGCTGAGCCCGAGACCTTGACGTTTGACATGCCTTGGCATAGTTTTTGTCGCGAGGTGGGCAGAGTGACATACCCGATTTGGCGACCGAAGATCTCCCTACCTAGGCCATATCTGCCATGGCAACTCACGGATGAGAGACAGCCCTAGGTGCCAGGAAAAGACTCGCGCCGGATTTTTGCCAAGATTCGCAGGTTTGCGACTTGGGTGAGCTGTGGAACACGGGCAGAAGAAAAGCTCCACGTGTTCGACGCGCTCTGTGTGCGCCAGAGCACGCCCGCGCGCGCCCCGCGTCGCACCAATGGCTAGCCGATGCCATGGCCCGCGCCCGCGCCTATAAAGCCCACCCAGGCGTCGACCACACTCTTCCGCGCACGCTCAAACCTCACTGGAGCTCAACTCACCGCCGTTTGCCCGTGCGCGGCGTGTCCGCGGCCACCCGAGCCCCTGCCGCCGTAGACCGGCCAGCCCAGCCATTCCCGACCCTGTCCGACCCTCGAAGACGAGTGAGCACACCTCGGTGAAGCTCCCCGAGCAAGGAATCAAAGTCTGCTTCGCCGGAGAGGCCAGTCCACGGTCGCCGGAGTTCACAACCCCGCCGGAGTGCGTGGACCGGGTAATCCACTGAACCATTTTCCGATTCCTTGTGCACACGGTCTCTACGTCACCCCGTGAAACTCACCGTGCCATTGGATTGAACCAGATCGCCTTGATTTGGCCGGCACACCCGCCGCCGACGAGGACACCCGCCTGCGCGCGTGGACCGAGCGATTTCGGCCATCCCGCCGTCGAGCTGTACATCGCTGTGACCGCCAGAGCCTCCCTGAGCCAACCCCTCCCCTCGCCGGACCTATCGCGCCGCCGGTAAGCCGCGCCACCCTTTTCTTTCTTGCGGGCACTGTTTAAACCAAGGGAAGGACCGCGGGGGAGAAGAAAAGAAGTCTGGGGGTTTTGTGAAATGTCAGAGACTCAAATGAATAGTAACGCGGGGGTATAACTGAGAGAGTTAGTTTGGAAATAACCCAGGGTCCTCGGTGTAAACTGCTTTTCCAGAAAACCTTTATTAAATCTGATTTTTAATTTGAATAGAAACTTTAATAATTCATAACTTCTGTTTAGTTCATCCAAATTTGGTCAAACCAATTTTGTCAAACTTTAAATAATGTAAACTATTTAGGAAAAATATAAAACTCTTAAGTACTATAGAAAACTATAAGGTTCTGATTTAATTATTGTTTTGGCCAAAAGCTAAATAATAGGGCTAAAAATAGTTGCACAATTTGACTAGGGTTAGAAAAATTTGGAGAAGTTTATATCCACCTACTGACCTGTTTAAAAATGCTAAACTTCTCTGTCCAACCCATTAAGTTAGTTTTTGCCATTTAATTTACAATATGCTTAAGGTTAAGAAAAATAGAAAAGGTGATTTAAATAATGAACCAGAGGACACCCCTATTTTTGTTAGAGTACTTATTCAATGTAGTTTACTAGAAAAATCTATTATACCCTGGTTTAGTATGAAATAAGTAGGATCCCTTTTATTTCAAGAAAACAAGGAAAACTTAGAAAAACCCTACAAAAATAACCCCAAGGTGAAAGCACCCCAACCCTTGGGATAATTAATGTTTGGTTATTAAGAACTTAGGAAAAATATGAAATCTGCTGTTTGACATTTTTCAAATGATAATGTAGTAGAAAGTGCCTTTTTGGCATTTAACTTTAGAAAATCATAGCTAAATGACCACCCCTTAGCTTTCTGTGATTTTTGGCACAGAAGCCTATTATTACTGTTAGATGCCAACAAAAATAACCCTTAGGGCAGAACTCACCTCTAATTAAGAGATGTAGTGCAAAGTGGCCCATTTTACACAACTTTTGTTATTTTTGTCTAAAGCACAGTCTTTTTACTTTAAACCTCAAATTCCTAGAACAGGCTATAATGACCAATGGCAACCCACTGTAATTTTTACAGAATTGTTGGAAAATATTAAACCACTGTCGTAGTTCAAACCTACACTAGAAACCATAAATAGATAATAAAAAAAGGGAAATATGAATAATAGAAAATTAGTGTCATCCTAAAACTCTTTATAACTTGTCCACTGAAATATATATAAAGGCAATACCAATTCCCTATGCCTATCCCTAGCAAAACCTAAACCTAGAAGTGATAAGCATAAACCATTAAAAGCCACGTATGACCCAGAAACCCTAAGTTACTCATTAACTTAGTTTTTCTTATCTTAACATAATGTTATTAAATCCTGCATAATCATGACATACATGTTCATTGCATTTCGATAGACTGCAACCTTGCTGACGGAGAGTACGTCCTCGTGCCGGAGCAAAGAGCTGCTCAGGAGGTAGCCCCAGATCCAGCACCAGAGCCTGCACCAGAGGACCTGCCTGCCACTGCTTTGGAAGGCAAGCCCCGGTTTTATGCATAATCGTTTATATATGCTATTCTACTACACTTAATGTTGTAGGCTTGTACTGTGCACTTAAGTGTACGAGTTGCCTGAAACCCTAGTTGCATGAACTCAGGATTCCTTTTGAGATGGATACTAGTATGCTAGGTCGAGTAGTTGCTTTATTTAATTAGGATCTCGATAGAAGACGAGTGATTTTTCTAGCACTCGCGCGAGATCAGGAATTGGTTGTACCCACTTTTCATATCATATTGATAGTTGGTTGGTGGACACGGATCCATGGGGATGCGTGGTCTACGAGATGAAATTGGAATAAGGATTAACGTGTGGATACCTGTGTCAAGCGTTTGAACGTACTAAACATATGCCGAGAAATATGGTAAATCGGTAAGCCTAGTACCTGATTGAACCTGGCAGCAGATTGCCCTCTTCACGCGACCTGAGACGTGGTCTCCCATTCCGGTTATGGTGGGTACAAGTGCGGTCACTGCACGACGGCAGTCGGGGTCAGTGAGGCATTGTACGCCAAGACGGTGAGCCCCTCTCTGCTGACGGGGAATCGATGGGGACGGTTGATGTGTGTGGGGACGGAGTGCCTCGCCACGTCGTGTGTTTAGGTTTACCTTGCAAGGATAAAAACTCGATTCGAATCGTCTGCTTCTCGCAGCTAATGAGACTGCTTGATCCATTGTACTGCATTGAGTAACAAGTGGAAATATGATGAGTTGATATAAGATGTTGATTGCTAATAATGTTTGCTACTATGTATGAGTAGATAGTACGCATTTAGCCTTAAGAGAGTCACACTTAAATTGACAAAGTTAAAACTTGACTTAGAAACTCAGCTAGTGCTTTTGGCAACCAAACCCCACAGCCAAACAGCTGCATGTCTAGAGGTCGAGGAGTAGACTCCTCACATCGGGTAAGTCTAGCTGAGTATTAGTATACTCAGCCTTGCTTGTGGCATAATTTTACAGGTTCTCTGGAGGACATGGTTGCTGGAGTGACTTGGTCGTCCATCTTGCCACCGGGTTGGACTGTCGAGTGGGACCCTACCTCGGGTGAGGAGGAGCATGAGGAGTGATGGGACAGGCTTCCCCATCTCTCTGTTTATTTACCATTAGTTTATTTTCCGCTGCACTTCGAACAATGATGACTACTTTTACAAAACTCCGATGGTAATGTAATAATTTTAATACTCTTACATGCATGGTTTTATGCTTTATTGTATTTGCTCTGTGACAAACCATCGAGTGAGATTGTGGTACTTGATCCTATCAGTGGCCGTGTCGGACTAGATCCGAGGGATTGACGGGTTATTCCCATTTAAGTGTGGTCTAGCCTCTAAGGCAGGGCTTAGGCACTTTAGTTGGAATAATTCGGGCAGTTCCGCCACAGCTGGTATCGGAGCTTGTACCACCACAGAGGAATCAATAAAATATAAATACCTTCCTTTTCGAAGTAAAACTTGATAGAAACAAATGTTGGATAGATCGTAGGACGATCAGGATAGACCTAGGACGTGAAGCCTTAGGATGATAGAGGGGTAGTTAGGTGGCTAAGTGATTAGGCCCTATAGGCCACTTTAAAGGATGGGAGTTCTTCCCTATTCCCTTTACATTGTTGTGAGGTCGTTCAGGACGAGCATGCATGCATTTTTAATTAAACAAATGGAAAATTTAGTAAGGACTTAAATTATGACCAACTAAAGTTCCCCAGTACCATTTTGTTTTAATTAGAGAGGAGCTGAGTCTTATTTTTTCTTGTTCTTTTTATAATTCTTTCCTTTTACTTACGCTTAACCGTACACAGATGGCTTCCCACGGATCCTCAGACGACGGAAATGCACTATCCCACACTGACGGGATTGCACGAGAGGGTTTTCCCCGCATTTTGTGGGAGGTACTTCAGGGGGCCGGATACACGACACCCCCTCAGTACGCGGTGCAGCAGTTCGAGAAGCACCGAGTGCCCCGCTGTAGGGTGAGGATGACTCTGGAGCCTCATCCCCTACAGCCAGGCTGGCGTTCATTGGACTCTGAGTCTTTTGGATACCGGGCTGAGGACAAGATAGAGGCGATTGCTCTGCACGGGTTGACCACTTTCTACGGATTCCATCCCTTGGAGCTGGCTACTCACCCCATTGGCTTGTTCCCCGCCGAAAGGGAGGACGACCCAATGTGGAAGGATCGGGTGGAGCATGCCAAGGACATCTGGGCCATCTACCCAGGTCAGACTGCGCACTTGACTGTACGGTGCATGAATGCTCTGTACCGTCTGCAAGTGATGCGCAGTGAGGCGATGTCCCACCTGATGGCATTGTTGGAGGCGACAAAGATCACTTTGGACAACAGAGAGGAGCTCGTGGTTGATTTGTCCACTGAGATGGTGGAAAAGGATTTGCAGGTGGAGCAGTTATCCAATGAGATCCAAGAGTTGGAGGAATTAGTGGGTACCAGGGAGAACACCATCGAGGTTCTCGAGGATTAGCTCCTTAACACTCAGCAGCAGCTGGCTGAGGCTAATGAGCACCTGGATATGCATCACCAGGAGATCCAGGACATGGAGGCCAACGAGGACGTCGACATCGAGGGAGGAGAGGAGCCTGCCTCCAGCGTGGACACTGCTGGCTCTGGGAGACCACCTTCCCCTGAGTCGAGTGTTGCCTCGTTCGCTCACTAGGTGTCAGGGATAAAGTTAGAAGTCGGTAATGGTAGACTCCTCGCAGCTAGCTTAGCTTTTGCACCCATAGGGTACTAGGCTAGATAGAGTCGAGTCTTTTTGGAACCATTGATGTAACCGTGATAAACTCTTTTGGAAGCATGGTTGGTGGATGCTGTTAGTTTTAAATTCAGAAAGAAAAGTTTATGCCTTTTTAAATCCTCTATGTTTATGTCAAGAATCTATCAGTTCGCCTTTTTGACTCTTTCGCCGCGAGCAAAACCGTGAACTTGAAGATGTGTATTAAGTATATATGTGGTTTTTCAGATGGCCGGGAGACAGCGTCGCGGTCAGAATGAGCGCGCTCCTCCACCGCCGCCACCGCCTCCCACTCTGCAGGAGCTAATGGCTCAACAGAATGAGATCTTGAGGCAGCTAGCTCAGCGTCAGCCACCACCTCAGCACTATGGTGGTGGAGACCATCAGCGTCATCCCGCGGCAGCTATCTACCAGGAGTTCCTCAGTACCCAGCCTCCATTATTCACCAGGGCAGAGGACCCACTTGATGCAGATGTGTGGTTGAGAGTAGTGGAATCCAAATTCCCGCTACTCCATGGAGCTTGTTCAGAGGTCACTAAAGTCAGGTTCGCCACCCAGCATCTTGCGGACCCGCAAGGACTTGGTGGGACCATTTCCTTGCCATGCAGCCAGAGGATTGAGAGGTGGAATGGAGAGAGTTCAAGGCAGCTTTCCGGGGACACCACATACCAGCCGGGATTATGGACCGAAAGCTTAACGAGTTTCTGGCACTTACTCAGGGCAACAGGACAGTGTTGCAGTATGCTCAGGCTTTTAATGACCTGTGCTAGTATGCTGGGTATCATGCAGATACGGATGAGAAGAAGAGAGACAGGTTCAGGAGGGGGGCTCAGCACTAAGCTCCGTGACCGTCTCAACACCGTCAGGGCCAACAGCTACAATGAGTTGGTCAACATGGCTATCTCCCAGGAGGACTGCATTACAGCTCGACAGGCACAAAAGAAGAGGAAGACCCCTGTGGCAGGACCCTCAGCTCAACCACAGCGCTTTCGGATTGTGTCTGACACTCAGAGCAGGGGACCCCAGCAGCAGCAAGGGAGATGGGTGATCCGACCACAGCAGCAGCAGCAGTAGGCACCCAACCGCACCCAGTTTCCAGCTCAGAGGAACAATCAGCAGCAGCAGCAGTATCGCCAGGCAAATGACAATAGGTATTTCACATGCGGCAACACCGGACATTATGCCAAAAATTGCCCCAGGAACCAGCAGAGGCAAGTGCAGAATGTGAATCAGAATCAAGGCAAGAGACAGACAGTGCAAGTGAGGCAGGGCAGGCTGAACTTCACCACCATGACTGATATTCCAGAGGGAGCACCCGTCATGACTGGTATCTTTACAGTTTTGAATTATCCTGCTATTATTCTTTTTGATTCTGGTGCATCGCATAGTTTTATCAGTGCCAAATTTAGTGCCAAGTGCTAGTTGCCTTTTCACCACACCAATGGGGGCATTACCATTTCAACACCAGGAGGCAGGGTTGCCACTTATCAAATCAACAGGCAAGTGCCTATAAAATTTGGTAGTCTTGTGATTGGAACCACCGTTCTCATCTTAGAATTGGATAGCGTGGATATTATATTGGGAGCTGACTGGTTGACCAGGCATCGGGCAGTATTGGATATTGTAGCCAGGGCCATTGAAATTCATTCCCCTGCTTATGGTGAGACTGTTTTATATTTGCCCGACCAAGGTTGTACCCGTTCCTGTGCCTTCGTTATGATAGAATCCCCAGTGGAAAAGATCCCAGTGGTCTGTGACTACCCGGATGTGTTTCCGGAGGAATTGCCAGGGATGCCACCTGACCGAGACATTGAGTTCGCAATCGAATTGCAACCCGGGACTGCTCCTATCTCCAAGAGACCCTATAGGATGCCTCCCGCGGAATTGGCAGAGCTGAGAAAGCAATTGCAAGAGTTGTTGGACAAGGGGTTCATTCGCCCAAGTACTTCACCATGGGGATGCCCAGCCTTATTTGTGAAGAAAAAGGATGAGAGCTTGAGAATGTGTGTTGACTACCGCCCTCTCAATACGGTGACTATCAAGAACAAATACCCACTGCCCCGCATTGACGTTTTGTTCGATCAGTTGGTAGGAGCCAAGGTATTCTCCAAAATAGACCTTCGCTCAGGTTACCATCAGATCAAGATCCGTGCTAGTGATATTCCTAAGACGACTTTCTCTACCAGATATGGGCTCTATGAATTTTTGGTAATGTCCTTTGGGCTGACCAATGCCCCGTCTTATTTTATGTACTTAATGAACTCAGTGTTTATGCCAGAATTGGACAAGTTCGTGGTCGTTTTCATTGATGATATTCTGGTCTATTCCAAGAATGAAGACGAACATACTGAGCACCTGCACATCGTGCTTCAGCGACTGCGCGATCATCACCTTTATGCTAAGTTGTCTAAATGTGAATTCTGGCTGAAGGAGATTAAATTCTTGGGTCACACAATTTCTCAGGATGGGATATCAGTTGATCCTGAGAAGGTGCAAGAGATAATGGATTGGAAACCCCCGACTACAGTGAGGCAAATTCGAAGTTTTTTGGGATTGGCAGGGTATTATCGACGATTTATTCCAGATTTCTCCAGAATTGCCAAACCAATGACTGAATTATTGAAGAAGGGAGTCAAGTATGATTGGAGCCAAAAGTGCGAAGATGCCTTTCATGCTTTGAGGCAGCATTTGACAACAGCCCCAGTGTTGGCTCAACCCGATAACACCAAGCCCTTTGAGGTTTATTGTGATGCTTCTGGTACGGGATTGGGATGTGTCTTGATGCAAGATAACAGAGTAATTGCTTATGCTTCCCGAGCACTCAGGCCCCATGAGCAGAACTACCCTACACATGATCTGGAGTTGGCAGCTGTGGTTCATGCTCTTAAGATATGGAGACACTACTTGATGGGAGCTCACTGTAACATCTACACTGATCACAAGAGTCTCAAATACATCTTCACTCAGGCAGATCTGAACATGAGGCAGAGGAGATGGTTGGAGTTAATCAAGGACTATGATTTGGAAGTGCATTACCATCCTGGCAAAGCCAATGTTGTAGCAGATGCCTTGAGCAAAAAGGCCCAGTGCAATTGTATGAACATGGATGCAAGAGTTACCACCCTGTGTGATGAGTTGTGCAAGTTGAACCTGGAAGTTGTTGCTTCAGGTGACTTAAGTTATATCTCGGTAGAGCCCTCATTGCAAGAGCAAATAGTCAGGGCATAGATTGAAGATAAGGGTGTTCAGGTGATCAAGGAAATGATCAAGCAAAAGGCAGAAAAATACAAGTGCTTCCGTTAGGACAGCAAGGGAATTCTATGGTTTGGAGATCGATTGGTTGTTCCCAAGGACCCTGAGCTCAGAAAGAAGATACTTGACGAAGCTCACCTTTCCAAGTTCTCCATGCACCCTGGTAGCAACAAGATATATCATGATCTTAGATCTTTATATTGGTGGACCAGAATGAAGAGGGAAATTGCCAAGTATATATCCGAGTGTGACACCTGCCAGAGAATCAAAGCCAGTCATTTGAAGGCAGCAGGCCCTTTGCAACCCCTTCCCATACCATCTTGGAAATGGGAGGACATTTGCATGGATTTTATCATAGGATTGCCCAATACCTCCAGGCACCATGATTCTATTTGGGTTATTGTGGACAGATTGACCAAGACTGCTCATTTCTTGCCAGTGCATACCACCCACAAGACAGAGAAGTATGCAGAAATTTATGTTGATCAAATAGTGCGATTGCATGGTATTCCAAAGACCATTATATCTGACAGAGGAGCACTATTTGTGGCACGCTTTTGGGAGCAACTCCAAGAATCACTTGGGACCCAAGTAATATGAAGCTCAGCATACCATCCCCAAACATATGGCCAGACAGAAAGGGTAAATCAGATTTTGGAAGACATGTTGCGGGCATGTGCACTACACTACGGAAAAGATTGGGACAAGTGCCTTTCCTTGGCAGAGTTTTCTTATAATAACAGCTATCAGTCCAGTTTAAAGATGGCACCTTTTGAAGCCTTATATGGGAGGAGGTGTAGGACCCCGCTGAAGTGGTCTCAAGCAGGAGAAAGGGAAATATTTGGGCCAGACTTGGTACTTGAAGCAGAGGAAAAGGTCAGAGTTATTACAAAGAACTTAGAAGCTGCTTAGGCCAGGCAAAAGAGCTATCATGACAAGAGGCGGAAGCCTCTACAGTTTGATGTGGGAGATCATGTTTATCTTAAGGTATCACCCACCAAGGGTGTCCAGAGATTCGGGATTAAGGGCAAGTTAGCTCCTCGCTACATTGGACCCTATGAGATCAAAGCAAGTTGTGGACCTGTAGCCTATCAATTGGAATTGCCACCTCACATGTCAGCAGTTCACAATGTGTTTCATGTATCTCAGCTGCGGAAATGTGTCCGCCTACCCACTGAAGTGCTACCTGAGCCAGACATTGAGATAGAGCCAGACTTGTCCTACCAAGAGTACCCCGTCAAGGTATTAGATCAGAAGGAGAGATCAACTCGGGCAAGGTAGATCCGAATGTATAAGGTTCAGTGGAGTCACCATTCAGCAGAAGAAGCTACATGGGAGACTGAGGATTTCCAACGCTCTCGCTTCCCCGACTTTCTGCCCAAAGGAGTCGGTACATAACCCCAAAACCCCACCCCCACCTGCCCTTTGAATACAATATTAAGAAAAACTTAGATAGCAAGGATAGTCTAAGTTGTGATTTTAACTTAAAAAGGACTTCCTTCTGAAGTTGCAAAGAGAATGACATTCGAAGAGCAGTTAACAAGAGAAACTCGAGTATAAGGAAGAGTAGCACACCATCGTACCTTAGTAGCACCCCTCTAGAGGACTCTGCCTAAAATCTCGGGACGAGATTCCTTTAAGGGGGGAGGGCTGTAACACCTCAGGTGTTACCATCGCTAGAGCACACCTTGGTACTAAGGACTGGGATCACATGTGGTAAAAACTTAAGGAGAACATAAGAACCTTGGAGGCCATGTGTTAACCAAGATTTCACATGACCTAAGAGCATCACTCAAGCTTTTGTGCACTTACTACCTTGGGCAAGAGGAGGGAAAACCCTAGACCTCTCTTGAACCCTATCTTCCAAAACCATGGTTAAGAGGGGGAGAGAATAAGCAATTGTGCCAACCATGAGTTAATCTTTAACCAAACTTTAAGTAACCTTATAACCAGCAATTGCGGGAAGGAAATATTACAAAAAGACCCCTAGAGAAACCCCAAATCCATTCCCTAAGTGGAGAGAGAGAGCTAGAGCTCTCTATTTCTCTCTAAGTCAAAAACTACACCTACACTAAAGATCAGTCGTGTTCACCTTGAAGATGGCACCAAAACCACCTATGTTCTATACCAAAAATGTGGCATACCACCTAGGGCACCCACTGGAAAAAGCTGAGCCCGAGACCTTGACGGTTGACATGCCTTGGCATGGTTTTTGTCCTGAGGTGGGCAGAGTGACATACCTGATTTGGCGACCGAAGATCTCCCTACCTAGGCCATATCTGCCATGGCAACTCACGGATGAGAGACAGCCCTAGGTGCCAGGAAAAGACTCGCGCCGGATTTTTGCCAAGATTCGCACGTTTGCGACTTGGGTGAGTTGTGGAACACGGGCAGAAGAAAAGCTCCACGTGTTCGACGCGCTCTGTGTGCGCCAGAGCACGCTCGCGCGCGCTCCGCGTCGCGCCAACGGCCAGTCGATGCCATGGCCCACGCCCGCGCCTATAAAGCCCACCCAGGCGTCGACCACACTCTTCCGCGCACGCTCAAACCTCACCGGAGCTCAACTCACCGCCGTTTGCCCGTGCGCGGCGTGTCCGCGGCCACCCGAGCCCCTGCCGCCGTAGACCGGCCAGCCCAGCCATTCCCGACCCTGTCCGACCCTCGGAGACGAGTGAGCACACCTCGGTGAAGCTCCCCGAGCAAGGAATCGAAGTCTGCTTCGCCGGAGACTGCTTGATCCATTGTACTGCATTGAGTAACAAGTGGAAATATGATGAGTTGATATAAGATGTTGATTGCTAATAATGTTTGCTACTATATATGAGTTGATAGTACACATTTAGCCTTAAGAGAGTCACACTTAAATTGACAAAGTTAAAACTTGACTTAGAAACTAAGCTAGTGCTTTTGGCAACCAAACCCCACAGCCAAACAGTTGCATGTCTAGAGGTAGGGGAGTAGACTCCTCACACCGGGTAAGTCTAGCTGAGTATTAGTATACTCAGCCTTGCTTGTGGCATAATTTTACAGGTTCTCTGGAGGACATGGTTGCTGGAGTGACTTGGCCGTCCATCTTGCCACCGGGTTGGACTGTCGAGTGGGACCCTACCTCGGCTGAGGAGGAGCATGAGGAGTGATGGGACAGGCTTCCCCATCTCTCTGTTTATTTACCGTTAGTTTATTTTCCGCTGCACTTCGAACAATGATGACTACTTTTACAAAACTCCGATGGTAATGTAATAATTTTAATACTCTTACATGCATGGTTTTATGCTTTATTGTATTTGCTCTGTGACTCACCATCGAGTGAGATTGTGGTACTTGATCCTATCAGTGGCCGTGTCGGACTAGATCCGAGGGATTGACGGGTTATTCCCATTTAAGTGTGGTCTAGCCTCTAAGGCAGGGCTTAGGCACTTAAGTTGGAATAATTCGGGCAGTTCCGCCACAGCTTGTATGCAGCCGATACCCGTTTTCGGAATGGGTGACGTGCGGCAACAAAATTGCGCGAAAACAACCCAAACATGAGTTTTGGAACTAAAGTAGTGGATTGGGCATGTTCGTTGCGAAAAACGAAGAAATGGTTCCGATGGCAAAAACTCGTGCTTTGTATGCACCCTGATACCCGTTTTCGGGATGGGTGACGTGCGGCAACGAAATTGCACAAAAGCACCCCAAACATGAGTTTTGGACCTAAAGTTGTGGATTGGGCATGTTCGTTGCGAAAAACGAAGAAATGGTTCTGGTGGCAAAAACGCGTGCTTTGTATGCACCCCGATACCCGTTTTCGGAATGGGTGAGGCGCGGCAACAGAATTGTGCGAAACAATCCCAAACATGAGTTTTGGACCTAAAGTAGTGGATTCAGCATGTTCGTTGTGAAAAACGAAGAAATAGTTCCGGTGGCAAAAACTGAGTTTGTATGCAGCCGATACCCGTTTTCGGAATGGGTGGCGTGCGGCAACAAAATTGCGCGAAAACAACCCAAACTTGAGTTTTGGAGCTAAAGTAGTGGATTGGGCATGTTCGTTGCGAAAAACGAAGAAATTGTTCCGGTGGCAAAAAATCATGCTTTGTATGCACCCTGATACCCGTTTTCGGAATGGGTGACGTGCGGCAACGAAATTGCACAAAAGCACCCCAAACATGATTTTTGGACCTAAAGTTGTGGATTGGGCATGTTCGTTGCGAAAAACGAAGAAATGGTTCCGGTGGCAAAAACTCGTGCTTTGTAAGCACCGTGATACCCGTTTTCGGAATGGGTGACTTGCCGCAACGAAATTGCGCGAAAGCAACCCAAACATGAGTTTAGGAGCTAAGGTAGTGGATTGGGCATGTTCGTTGCGAAAAATGAAGAAATGGTTCCGGTGGCAAAAACTCATGCTTTGTATGCACCCCGATACCCGTTTTCCGAAGGGGTGACGTGCGGCAACGAAATTGCGTGAAACCACCCCAAACATGAGTTTTGGACCTAAAGTAGTGGATTGGGCATGTTCGTTGCGAAAAACAAAGAAATTGTTCCGGTGGCGAAAACTTGTGCTTTGTATGCACCCCGATACCCGTTTTCGGAATGGGTGAGGTGCGGCAACGAAATTGTGCAAAACGATCCCAAACATGAGTTTTGGACCTAAAGTAGTGGATTGGGCATGTTCGTTGCGAAAAACAAAGAAATGGTTCTGGTGGCAAAAACTGAGTTTGTATGCACCCGATACCCTTTTTCGTAATGGGTGACGTGCAGCAACGAAATTGCGCGAAATCAACCCAAACATGAGTTTTGTACCTAAATTAGTGGATTGGGCATGTTCGTTGCGAAAAACAAAGAAATTGTTACGGTGCAAAAACTCGTGCTTTGTATGCACCCCGGTACCCGTTTTTGGAATGGGTGTCGTGCGGCAGCGAAATCGCGCGAAATGATACCAAACATGAGTTTTGGAACTAAAGTAGTCGATTGAGCATGTTCGTTGCGAAAAACGAAGAAATGGTTCCGGTGGCAAAAACTAGTGCTTTGTATGCACCCTGATACCCGTTTTCGGAAGGGGTGACGTGCAGCAACGAAATTGCGCGAAACATCACCAAACTTGAGTTTAGGACCCAAAGTAGTGGATTGGGCATGTTCGTTGCGAAAAACGAAGAAATGGTTCCGGTGGCAAAAACTCGTGCTTTGTATGCACCCTGATACCCGTTTTTGTAATGGGTGCGGGGCGGCAACGAAATTGTGCGAAACAATCCCAAACATGAGTTTTGGACCTAAAGTAGTGGATTGGGCATGTTCGTTGCGAAAAACGAAGAAATGGTTCCGGTGGCAAAAACTGAGTTTGTATGCAGCCGATACCCGTTTTCGGAATGGGTGACGTGCGGCAACGAAATTGCACGAAAACAACCCAAACATGAGTTTTGGAACTAAAGTAGTGGATTGGGCATGTTCGTTGCGAAAAACGAAGAAATGGTTCCGGTGGCAAAAACTCGTGCTTTGTATGCACCCTGATACCCATTTTCGGAATGGGTGACGTGCGGCAACGAAATTGCACAAAAGCACCCCAAACATGAGTTTTGGACCTAAAGTTGTGGATTGGGCATGTTCGTTGCGAAAAACGAAGAAATGGTTCCGGTGGCAAAAACTCGTGCTTTGTATGCACCCCGATGCCCGTTTTCGGAATGGGTGACTTGCCGCAACGAAATTGCGCGAAAGCACCCCAAACGTGAGTTTAGGACCTAAAGTAGTGGATTGGGCATGTTCGTTGCGAAAAATGAAGAAATGGTTCTGGTGGCAAAAACTCATGCTTTGTATGCACCCCGATACCCGTTTTCAGAAGGGGTGACGTGTGGCAACGAAATTGCGTGAAACCATCCCAAACATGAGTTTTGGACCTAAAGTAGTGGATTGGGCATGTTCGTTGCAAAAAACGAAGAAATGGTTCCGGTGGCAAAAGCTCATGCTTTGTATGCACCCTGATACCCGTTTTCGGAATGGGTGACGTGCGGCAACGAAATTTTGTGAAACGATCCCAAACATGAGTTTTGGACCTAAAGTAGTGGATTGGGCATGTTCGTTGCGAAAAAACGAAGAAATGGTTCCGGTGGCAAAAACTGAGTTTGTATGCACCCGATACCCGTTTTCGGAATGGGTGACGTGCGGCAACGAAATTGCGCGAAATCAACCTAAACATGAGTTTTGGACCTAAAATAGTGGAGTGGGCATGTTCGTTGCGAAAAACGAAGAAATGGTTCCGGTGGCAAAAACTCGTGCTTTGTATGCACCGTGATACCCGTTTTCGGAATGGGTGATGTGCTGCAACGAAATTGCACAAAAGCACCCCAAACATGAGTTTTGGACCTAAAGTTGTGGATTGGGCATGTTCGTTGCGAAAAATGAAGAAATGGTTCCGGTGGCAAAAACTCGTGCTTTGTATGCACCCCGATACCCGTTTTCGGAATGGGTGACGTGCCGCAACGAAATTGCGCGAAACAATCCCAAACATGAGTTTTGGATCTAAAGTAGTGGATTGGGCATGTTCGTCGCGAAAAACGAAGAAATGGTTCCGGTGGCAAAAACTGAGTTTGTATGCAGCCGATACCCGTTTTCGGAATGGGTGACGTGTGGCAACGAAATTGCGCAAAAACAACCCAAACATGAGTTTTGGAACTAAAGTAGTGGATTGGACATGTTCGTTGCGAAAAACGAAGAAATGGTTCCGGTGGCAAAAACTCGTGCTTTGTATGCACCCTGATACCGTTTTCGGAATGGGTGACGTGCGGCAACAAAATTGCACAAAAGCACCCCAAACATGAGTTTTGGACCTAAAGTTGTGGATTGGGCATGTTCGTTGCGAAAAACGAAGAAATGGTTCCAGTGGCAAAAACTCGTGCTTTGTATGTACCCCGATACCCGTTTTCGGAATGGGTGACTTGCCGCAACGAAATTGCGAAAGCACCCCAAACATGAGTTTAGGACCTAAAGTAGTGGATTGGGCATGTTCGTTGCGAAAAATGAAGAAATGGTTCTGGTGGCAAAAACTCATGCTTTGTATGCACCCCCGATACCCGTTTTCGGAAGGGGTGACGTGCGGCAACGAAATTGCGGGAAACCACCCCAAACATGAGTTTTGGACCTAAAGTAGTGGATTGGGCATGTTCGTTGCGAAAAACGAAGAAATGGTTCTGGTGGCAAAAGCTCGTGCTTTTTATGCACCCTGATACCCGTTTTCGGAATGGGTGACGTGCGGCAATGAAATTTTGTGAAACGATCCCAAACATGAGTTTTGGACCTAAAGTAGTGGATTGGGCATGTTCGTTGCGAAAAATCGAAGAAATGGTTCCGGTGGCAAAAACTGAGTTTGTATGCACCCGATACCCGTTTTCGGAATGGGTGACGTGCGGCAATGAAATTGCGCGAAATCAAACTAAACATGAGTTTTGGACCTAAAGTAGTGGAGTGGGCATGTTTGTTGCGAAAAACGAAGAAATGGTTCCGGTGGCAAAAACTCGTGCTTTGTATGCACAGTGATACCCATTTTCGGAATAGGTGACGTGCGGCAACGAAATTGCACAAAAGCACCCCAAACATGAGTTTTGGACCTAAAGTTGTGGATTGGGCATGTTCGTTGCGAAAAATGAAGAAATGGTTCCGGTGGCTTTAACTCGTGCTTTGTATGCACCTCGATACCCGTTTTCGGAATGGGTGAGGCGCGGCAACGAAATTGTGTGAAACAATCCCAAACATGAGTTTTGGACCTAAAGTAGTGGATTGGGCATGTTCGTTGCGAAAAACGAAGAAATGGTTCTGGTGGCAAAAACTGAGTTTGTATGCAGCCGATACCCGTTTTCGGAATGGGTGATGATGTAGCTGAGGTGCCCGATCTTTCGGCGAGAGGAGATAATTCCGATTTGGCGGAAGATGACCCTTGCGATCTGACTACGACGAGCAAGCCCGAGGCGCCAATGCAATCGCTGAACCAACTCCCTGTGGTTACCGACCTTGCTGATGCGAGATCGGCCTGATCACGAAGATCGTTTCCTGTGCGCAATCGAAGAACGAACAAGAAAAAGATGCGAGCAATCTAATCTATTACTCGAGGGTGGAGTTCTGAATACACGAAGACAGCGCAGATTTGCGCGTGTTCGAGAGTAGCTAAGGCTAACGTAAAACAAAACTCGAAAACAAAGGAGGCGCAGCTCCTGGATAAATAGAGAGGGCGCATCCCCTAGGGGTGGCCAACCCTAGGTCGTCCACTATGGGCCGCAGGTGGGCTGGTCGTCTATTCTTCTGGGCCCTCATTCTTTAGTAGCATGACGAAGTTAAGATCTCTGGCACGGGCCCGAGTGATTGGCCCAGCTAATGAAGGAAGTGGCGCTTGATGTGGAGGTGCTGCTGGTGTAGTCGTACTCATAGTGATGTCCTCATCATCCTCCCCTTCTTGAAGTGAAGTCGTCCTCGACGACAACTCCTCATCCTCAGCCATATATGGTTTCAAATCTGCAACATTAAAACTAGTGGAAACACCAAATTCCACAGGCAGGTCAAGGATATAAGCATTATCATTAATCTTTGTTAGCACCTTAAAAGGACCAGCAGCACGAGGCATTAATTTAGAACGACGCAAAGTAGGAAACTGATCCTTTCTCAAGTGCAACCAAACCATATCACCTGGCTCAAAAGTAACATGTTTTCTTCCTTTACTACCAGCAACCTGATTTTTTGCATTAGTAGCAGCAATGTTTTGTTCGTTTGTTCATGTATGGTAATCATTTGTTCAACATGTGCAGCAGCATCTACATGTGGGGCGTTCGCAGCATTAAGTGAAATCAAATCAATAGGTGACCTAGGGATGTAACCATAAACAATCTGGAAAAGGGCACATCTTTGTAGAAGAATGCGTGGCATGATTGTAAGCAAATTCAACATGAGGCAAGCAATCCTCCCAACGTCTCAAATTCTTGTCTAAAACAGCCCTAAGCATGGTAGATAAAGTTCTATTTACTACCTCAGTTTGTCCATCAGTCTGAGGGTGACAAGTAGTGCTAAACAACAATTTAGTTCCCAATTTATTCCAAAGAGATCTCCAAAAATGGCTTAGAAACTTAGCATCGCGATCAGAGACTATTGTTTTTGGAATACCATGTAAACGAATAATTTCTCTAAAGAACAATTCAGCAACAATGCTAGCATCATCAGTTTTATGACAAGGTATAAAGTGAGCCATTTTAGAGAATCTATCAACAACCACAAAAATATTATCCCTCCCCTTCTTAGTTCTAGGCAAGCCCAAAACAAAGTCCATAGAAATATCAAGCCAAGGAGAAGAAGGGACAGGCAAAGGCATATACAAACCATGGTTGTTCAACCGTGACTTAGCTTTCTGACAAGTAGTGCAGCGTGCATCCGAGGCCAAAAGAAATGGGCAGCCAACACCTCATGCGTTTTGTAGACGCCAAAATGCCCGATGAGACCGCCTCCATGCGCTTCCTGTAACAACAAAAGACGAACCGAGCTAGCTGGAACACACAGCTTGTTAGCGCGAAACAGGAACCCATCCTGTATGTGAAATTTGCCCCATGGTATCCCATTAATACAATGGCCGAAAGCATCTTTAAAATCAGCATCGTCAACATATTGATCCTTCACAGTGTCCAAACCAAATATTTTAAAATCTAATTGTGACAGCATGGTATAGCGACGAGACAAAGCATCAGCAATAACATTGTCCTTCCCGTTCTTGTGTTTAATAATGTAAGGAAAGGACTCAATGAATTCGACCCATTTAGCATGACGACGGTTCAGATTTGTTTGGGTACGAATATGTTTTAAAGCCTCATGATCAGAATGAATTATGAACTCACGATGCCAAAGATAGTGCTGCCAGGTATGCAAAGTGCGCACTAAAGCGTAAAGCTCCTTATCATAAGTAGAATATTTCAGACTAGCACCGCTTAATTTTTCACTAAAATAAGCAAGTGGTTTTCCTTCTTGTAACAAAACAGCACCTAGCCCAATACCGCTAGCATCACATTCAAGCTCAAAAACTTTATTAAAATCAGGCAATTGCAAGAGGGGAGCTTGGGTTAACTTATCTTTCAAAGTGCTGAACGCTACCTCCTGCGAATCACTCCAAGCAAACGGTGCATCTTTCTTTGTAAGCTCATGTAGAGGCACTGCAATGGAGCTAAAATCACGAACAAATCTGCGGTAGAAACCGGCAAGTCCAAGAAAGCTCCGAATTTGTGTGACCGTCGTCGGTGTAGGCCACTCCCGAATGGCAGCAATCTTGCTGCTATCCACCTCAATGCCCTGCGGAGTAACCACATAACCAAGAAACGAGACACGTTGCGTGCAAAATGTGCACTTTTCCATGTTACCAAACAAGCGAGCAGCACGCAAAGCATCAAAAACAGCACGCAAATGTTCTAAATGCTCCTCTATAGACTTGCTGTAAATAAGGATATCATCGAAATAAACAACAACAAACAAACCTATGAAGGCCCGTAAAACTTCGTTCATTAAACGCATAAAGGTGCTGGGAGAATTAGTCAATCCAAATGGCATAACCAACCATTCATATAAACCAAATTTCGTTTTAAAAGCCGTTTTCCATTCATCACCAAGTTTCATTCTAATCTGATGGTAACCGCTACACAAATCAACCTTATAGAAAATAACGGCACCACTAAGCTCATCTAACATATCATCAAGGCGTGGAATAGGATATCGATAACGAACTGTGATGTTATTAATAGCACGACAATCTACGCACATACGCCATGACCCATCTTTCTTTGGAACGAGTAAAACAGGAACCGAGCAAGGGCTAAGAGACTCACGAATGTAACCTTTATCAAGCAGTGTCTGCACCTGGCGCTGGATCTCCTTCGTCTCATCTGGATTTGTACGGTACGGGGCGCGGTTCGGAAGAGAAGCGCCGGGGATGAGATCGATCTGATGCTCAATGCCACGGAGGGGAGAAAGACCCGGTGGTAAGTCCGTAGGATAAACATCAGCATACTTGATGAGGACATCACTGCCATCAATACAACCACACCAGCGACCCCCTTCAACATTTAATCATGGACCAGTGAAACGAGTCCGTGCATGTAAATTTAATTATCAAGTGAACTCGTTCCTTGTTGTTGAAGCTAATCATTCCTTAAATGAGGTACTAATACCTTGTGATTACTTTATTATGCTAAGGTGTTTGGGAGGTGAACCATCTAGAATTTGAGAAGTCAACAAGGCAATAAAAGCTGCTCCACTTGATGGGATTTTGTAACTGCAGCAAGTGCAAGTTAAAGAGGGCATATCTTTCAACTCCCAAGGTTGTTTAAAGCAAATAAGCACTTGTTGGAAAGGTCTCTTCGTCTACTTTCTAGTGGATCAAGAATCAACGAGAGATCAGACACTAAGCGTCCAGAAACTGCCGAATGAACTCCTGCTCTACCAAGTCAATTTCGTAACTGCAGCATGCACCAAATTAAATGGAGCATAACTTTCCACTCCCAAGGTTGTTTAGTGCAAATAACTACTTGTTGGAAAGCTCTGTTCGTCTACTTTCAGATGCATCAAGAATCAATGACAGAAACCAAACGAGGCGTCCAGAAACTGCCGAGAGAGTTTTGTTCTCCATTAGAACTCTTTTCTATTCCTCTATTTAAGCAACTAGCAGCCACCAAAGAACTTGGGTTTTGTTTGATGTAAGTTTAGCCTTTGCTACTTCCTTGTAAACGCGTGTGTCGGCTAGACCACCCGAATACTTGAAACAGGACCCCAACTATATCAGATCCGTGCGTGTTTGCTTGTTATCTTGTTCTTGCTTGTTCTCGATTGCTTGCAGGTTCAAGGCTGTTCTTGGCACGGCAAGAGCAGCAACAACAGGAGCCGGTGTAACTATCACTAAGGCGCAGCACCCTTGTGGTTGTTGTAGTCGGATAGCACAACGTCGACCTCCACCCCAAATCGTAGTTATCAGGAGACGGTGTACCTGTCGCTCAAGGCGCCACACCATCTTGGTTGTGGTAGTCGGGCAGCCAACGTCGTTCTCCAACAAGTTTTCCACCTCCATCATCTCTCATCGAAAGATCGGGCACCCTTCTACCCGTTGGGTTTATCAAGTGGTATCAAATTTCAGGTTGCTCGGTGAGAGAACTCAATCTTCCTTGTTTTATTTACCTACAGTCCACTTTTGCCCAAAGATATATTTAGATCAGAAATTCACCTAAAAACAGTTTGAGCCTTTGCTTTACTACTTAGTTTTTGACTTGTTGAATTCACGGTTGCTGCATTTGGGTCGAGTTGCTGGTCTAAAGTTTTCTTACCTCTAGAGTTTTGAGTTCGCGCCACCTTGTTTCAATCACCAGTTTATACCTCTTGCTGCAATTCAACCAAAAAGAAGAGAAAGCAAAAGGCGAGTGCATAATAAAAAGCCGCACTAATCAGCAAAACAAAAAAAGACACGTGCAAAAAAAGAGAGAGAAAAACCAGTTCTGAATTTTGGTAGATAAAATTTGTAAGTGCAACAAAACAAAAGGCAGTTTGTGTGCCTTCTTTTTATAGTTTCAGAAATCAGATTGCTGTTCTCAGCTTTTGGTGATACTATTTGTGTAACGGCTCGCGTCTCTATTACGGTTTGGACTAGGACCAGCACAACACCATTGTGGAACGTTTATTCAACTTGTTGTGGCTAACGTGGTACTAGCTATTCCTTGGAACTATTGAAATTGCAGCTACCTATAAATCCACAAATTTTTCTACAACACCACCAGGTTGTGCTAGCTGCCACCGTTGTTTTTGTTCTTGCTGTTTGCCGGCACCTCCTGTATTGCGTGGTGAGAATTTGTAAGAACTTGCTTAACCAGTTTGAGAATGAGAGATTACAACAATGATTCCTAGTAGTTTATAGGATCAAAGATATTTTTATTGTTTTCTTGTCTTTACTGAACATGGCAGGTGATATGGAGATTTTTGAGCCAACTGAACATTATATTCAAGGCATCATTCGACACTTGCCTTCATATGCCGGTAAATTCGATCCTCATGCATACATTGATTGGGAGCTAAAGGTAGATAAGGAATTTGATAAGCATGATCTATCTCAAAAACAAAAGATTTATATTGCCTCTAATTTGTTAACTGAGCACGCATTGATGGAATGGAAATACATTTGTAGGCACAACAAATTTCCACAATCTTGGGAAGACTTCAAACTTCATTTTAGAGATGCATTCATTCCTGCATACTATTCTGATCATTTGCTTTCTAAATTAGACACCTTAAAGCAGGGTGCTAGGACTGTAAAAGATTATTATTATGATTTTAAAATTTGTAACATGTTTGCTCGTTTAGATGAATGCATGGAAGATGTAATGACTAGGTTCATGAAAGGACTCAATTCTGAAATTCAGACTATAGTCATGCATGAAGCATACAAACACATTTCTCACTTGTTTTTGCTTGCATGTAAAGCTGAAAATGAGATTCTATTATACAATTATACAAGCACTGAACATGTGAGCCATAGTTCCTCTTTTGCATCTGCTCTACATGCTGATCAAGAACACAAAATAATGAAACCAGCTGTTGTTTTTCCATCATCACAAGAAGAATTGATTGCTGACACTTGTGATAGTGAAGATTTGTGGTATAATGATTCACATGTACTAAGGCAACAACTAGTAAATGAACATGTTACATCTGTTATTGAACCAAACATTTTGGCTAAAAAGGAACATGTAATTTGTATTGCAAACGAAACTGAAGAAATAAATTTGCTCTCTTCTTTAAATACTTGGGGCTATATTGAGTTTGATGATCTTTTTGAGCTCGGTAATTTGGAAAATATTTTATTTGCTAGATCAACTATACCTTGTCCTTCTCATGTTATATTTTACATTGCTGGCAAGTACAACAACATAGGACAATTTCTTGTGCGTAGAATTTCTATTTCATCTAGATATGTTGTTTCTTCACTTTGTGCAAATAAGATATTGGTATGTTCTCAAGAAGAAAAGAATCTCTTGTTTCCATGTACTTCAGTAGAAGTTTCAGGTTTATATTTGAAAGACATTGATAAAAGCTTAGTCATCAACATCAATCATGATGCAAAACCGAGGACGGTTTGCTATCAAGAAGGGGAGAATGATGAGAACATAAACCGCACAGATATGGCCATGTTAATGGCTCCTGCTACAAAGACATTGAGGAACAAAGAAGTTGATTGGGGACCAAGTAATGATATTTCCAACATTTCCAACCAAGCAAGCACATCATCAAATTTAAAGATATACTTGGTTGAGGAGCACACGCTAGAGTCGAGGACGACTCTATTACAAGAAGGGGAGGATGATGAGGACATCACTGCCATCAATACAACCACACCAGCGACCCCCTTCACCATTTAATCATGGACCAGTGAAATGAGTCCGTGCATGTAAATTTAATTATCAGGTGAACTCGTTCCTTGTTGTTGAAGCTAATCATTCCTTAAATGAGGTACTAATACCTTGTGATTACTTTATTATGCTAAGGTGTTTGGAAGGTGAACCATCTAGAATTTGAGAAGTCAACAAGGCAATAAAAGCTGCTCCACTTGATGGGATTTTGTAACTGCAGCAAGTGCAAGTTAAAGAGGGCATATCTTTCAACTCCCAAGGTTGTTTAAAGCAAATAAGCACTTGTTGGAAAGGTCTCTTCGTCTACTTTCTAGTGGATCAAGAATCAACGAGAGATCAGACACTAAGCGTCCAGAAACTGCCGAATGAACTCCTGCTCTACCAAGTCAATTTCGTAACTGCAGCATGCACCAAATTAAATGGAGCATAACTTTCCACTCCCAAGGTTGTTTAGTGCAAATAACTACTTGTTGGAAAGCTCTGTTCGTCTACTTTCAGATGCATCAAGAATCAATGACAGAAACCAAACGAGGCGTCCAGAAACTGCCGAGAGAGTTTTGTTCTCCATTAGAACTCTTTTCTATTCCTCTATTTAAGCAACTAGCAGCCACCAAAGAACTTGGGTTTTGTTTGATGTAAGTTTAGCCTTTGCTACTTCCTTGTAAACGCGTGTGTCGGCTAGACCACCCGAATACTTGAAACAGGACCCCAACTATATCAGATCCGTGCGTGTTTGCTTGTTATCTTGTTCTTGCTTGTTCTCGATTGCTTGCAGGTTCAAGGCTGTTCTTGGCACGGCAAGAGCAGCAACAACAGGAGCCGGTGTAACTATCGCTAAGGCGCAGCACCCTTGTGGTTGTTGTAGTCGGATAGCACAACGTCGACCTCCACCCCAAATCGTAGTTATCAGGAGACGGTGTACCTGTCGCTCAAGGCGCCACACCATCTTGGTTGTGGTAGTCGGGCAGCCAACGTCGTTCTCCAACAAGTTTTCCACCTCCATCATCTCTCATCGAAAGATCGGGCACCCTTCTACCCGTTGGGTTTATCAATACTCCTCCAAAAGGTTAACAACAGCAGGGGGTATATCCAAAGACGGTGCATCATCAAGCGGAACAAGCATGCACGAGCATACAAGTGCATAACAGGGCATATGAGCTTCATGGAGATCATCAAAATCAGCACGTGTAGCAAGTAAAACAGGAGAGTGCAACTTGATTTCAGATTTAATAGGTGCGGCTGATGTCGATTTGACTTGTTGTGCAGTTTTAGCAGCCCTAGTAAGATCATCTTTCAAAATTTGGTCAGGGGTCATTGGATGTATAATTATTTTCTGGCCTTTAAACATGAAAGAATAATGATTTGAACGACCATGATGTAAACTATCAGTATCATATTGCCAAGGTCGACCCAATAACAAAGAGCATGCTTCCATAGGAATAACATCGCAATCAGCATAATCAGAATAAGAACCCAACGAAAAGGGGACACGTACCGAACGTGTTACCTTTATTTTACCACCATCATTAAGCCATTGAATGTGATATGGATGTGGGTGTGTGTGAGTGGACAAGGATAATTTCTCTACCAACGTTGTACTTGCCAAATTGTTGCAGCTGCCACTATCGATGATGATGCGAATCGACCGTTCGTGCACAACGCCCTTGGCACGGAATAGGGTGTGTCGCTGATTTTTTTTCGGCCTGGGTAACCTGTGTGCTGAGAACACGCTGCACAACAAGACTCTCATACCTATCGGCGTCGATGGGATCAACGTGGACTTCCTCATTTTCTGCATGGTTAGTGGCAATCATAGCATGACTAGTTTCCTCAGAATCACTGGCTGAAGAGTACTCATCATTGTCACGTATAAGCAAGGTACGCTTGTTTGGGCAGTCCCGAATCATGTGCCCAAACCCTCTGCAACGATGGCACTGAATATCCCGTGTACGTCCTGTGGAAGAAGCGGCGCCTTTGGCAGGGGGCGCCACTGGCTTGGTCGTCCCTGTGCGTGATGTAGTGCTAGGCGTAGAAAGTGCAGGGCTGGAAGGAGTTGAGCTGTGTGTTGGACCCCGGCCTGCAAAAGAGTTAGTATATGTCTTTGATCGTCGTCCCTGCACTTCACGTTCAGCTTTGCAAGCATATTCAAACAATGTGGTTATATCAAAATAATCCTTATAATCAAGTATATCCTGAATTTCCCTGTTCAAACCACCACGAAAACGCGCCATAGCAGCGTCATCCGACTCAACCAAACCACAACGAAGCATACCCTTTTGTAACTCCTGGTAATATTCCTCAACAGATAGTGAACCTTGTTGAAAACGCTGCATTTTGTTAAGCAAATCACGAGCATAATAGGAAGGAACAAATCTGTGGCGCATGGCAGTTTTTAATTGGGTCCAAGTAATGACACTGTTAATGGGAAGTTTTTGTTTATACTCACGCCACCAAATTAAAGCAAAATCAGTAAATTCACTAATGGCAGCCTTCACTTGGCTATTAGCAGGAATATCATGGCATGAAAATTTCTGTTCTACCTCGAATTCCCAATCAAGATATGTAGCAGGATCATATTTACCATTAAAAGATGGAATTTTAAATTTAATCTTAGAAAATAAGTCATTAGGGGGATGACGAACCACACGACGTGCACGACCACGGCGATCTCCATCGTCCTGCTCAGTGTCACCGCCGTATTCCTGCTCCATCTTTGTGGTCAATGCATCAAGGCGTGCCAGGATGGTGTCGAGTGTGTTGCGAGTCACCGTTTGAGCAAGGTCAAGTTGGTTGAAACGCTCGGTCGTCGAAGTGATCGTTGAATCAAGCCGTTCATGCATCGTCCTAATGTCAACAGCAAGTCCTTCAACTTGTCCCCTTACTTCCTGCAACTGGGCATCCACCATGTCGTGTGCTCCTGCCATAGTTAGCGCGAACACCAAAACACCAAAAGGAGAAAAACCAACGACAAAAACAGGGGGTGTACTGCTCACAAGGCGCTCACACTAGTGCTGTTATCAAGTTCTTATCCGTTCTTACCAAGCCACAGTGGTGAACTGCAACCTACAGGTGGAACCGGTGAAAGATTGGATGAGCGATTGCCTGGAGAAACAGAAACCTTCTCGTCGTAGAAATATGTGGAGTTTTGGGTAGGCTGCACTCAAGTCAAGGATTAGCACGATCAAACAATAATGCAAAGTTGAATTATAGTGCAAAACACGAAACTATATTGCTGGCCACAAGTGCAAAGGACGGATGGAACTAGCAGAATGACAATACCGTAAATATTGTACTAGCGAGGCCACTAGTAGGAATCAAAAGTGATTTTGTTTTTCTTTTTTGTATGATTTTTTTTATATTTTCTCAGCACAAGAAGCAACAAAATAGGAGCTACACGAAGTTTCACCTAAAACAGAGTTCAGATTTGGTCTACAGAAAATAAGGAAGTTCTCTGAAAAGCGTGCGAGAACTTTGATGAATTTTTTCTTTATTTTCCTGAATTTTTTTGACAATTTTGTCGAAACCCAAACAGACCGTAGGTCAGTTTGGCCGGCCTCAGAATGGTGTCAACAAGCTCCTATAAAAATTTCAGATTTTTTGGACACCCGAGCGAAAAGTTATGCCCGTTTTACGGAAGGTACCTCAAGTTATGTTTTAAAAACGACCGGGATGAAACAACTGTATCCTTTCTCCTTCGTTTTCTTTTTTTTTGTTTCTGTTTTTTTGACGTAACCGAAGGAGAAAAACAAGGAAGCGGCCGTTGACTCGGTTTGTTTTTTTCTGTTTTTTTCGTAACCAAAGGAGAAAAACAAGGAAACGGCCGTTGACTCGGTTTGTTTTTTCTGTTTTTTTTACGTAACCGAAGGAGAAAAACAAGGAAACGATGTTGACTCGGTTTGTGGCGTGATCAAACGGGAGATGGTGGCGGCGCTATGGTTTGAATGGTGGAAGAACACAATGCAACCAGCAACAAATGACGCGAAAGCACACAAATTCAACAATGCAGATTATTGAAAGAAAGTGTGAGGCTCAAAAGGGTGCTGGGATAAGGTCTAACCTGAATTTTTATGTGGTTTTGTGGACTATAGGAAAAAAACACTCGATAAACTCACCGATCAACCTGGAAATCTGATACCAATTGATGTAGCTGAGGTGCCCAATCTTTCGGCGAGAGGAGATAATTCCGATTTGGCGGAAGATGACCCTTGCGATCTGACTACGACGAGCAAGCCCGAGGCGCCAATGCAATCGCTGAACCAACTCCCTGTGGTTACCGACCTTGCTGATGCGAGATCGGCCTGATCACGAAGATCGTTTCCTGTGCGCAATCGAAGAACGAACAAGAAAAAGATGCGAGCAATCTAATCTATTACTCGAGGGTGGAGTTCTGAATACACAAAGACATCGCAGATTTGCGCGTGTTCGAGAGTAGCTAAGGCTAACGTAAAACATGATGAAGACATCCCCACTACTGATGCATCTATACCAATACAAGTACCAATTTCTGGTCCCATTACTCGCGCTCGTGCTCGTCAACTCAACCATCAGGTGATTACACTCTTGAGTTCATGTCCATCATATTTAGACCATGGAGACCCGTGCACTCTTGTTTTGCTTAGGAATCAGGGAGAAGACCGAAAGGGAAAAGGATTTGAACATGCTGGATTCGGACTGCAGAAGAACACCAACTTGTGACGGTCACCACGGTCAGATGCGGGCTCGGATTGGAATGTTCAAGCACAACATGGAAAGCTTATCAAGTCTACTTTCATATGGATCCGGAATTATAGTCATATCTGTTCTGAGGCCGCCGTAATCATTGTTTTCTTACCGAGACATTTCCTGCCTTTTCTGCCCATGGTGCTGCGTCACCCTATTTTGGCCCAATGGGTCGTGTATCAAGTTAGGTCCATTAGGGACGCATCCTAGGGTTGCAGCACGACCCCAATACCCTTGTGGTCGTCCTCCCATGTTTATAAACCCCCTAGCCGCCACCAAGAACAGCGGGTTTTGTTTAGATCAAGTTTAGCTCTCGCTACTTGCTTGCAAGCGCGCGTGCTAGTTCAGCCGCCCGTCTTCTTGTCTTCGGAACCCCACCATATTGTAGTTGATGAAGACATCCACACTACTGATGCATCTATACCAATACAAGTACCAATTTCTGGTCCCATTACTCGCGCTCGTGCTCGTCAACTCAACCATCAGGTGATTACACTCTTGAGTTCATGTCCATCATATTTAGACCATGGAGACCCGTGCACTCTTGTTTTGCTTAGGAATCAGGGAGAAGACCGAAAGGGAAAAGGATTTGAACATGCTGGATTCGGACTGCAGAAGAACACCAACTTGTGACGGTCACCACGGTCAGATGCGGGCTCGGATTGGAATGTTCAAGCACAACATGGAAAGCTTATCAAGTCTACTTTCATATGGATCCGGAATTATAGTCATATCTGTTCTGAGGCCGCCGTAATCATTGTTTTCTTACCGAGACATTTCCTGCCTTTTCTGCCCATGGTGCTGCGTCACCCTATTTTGGCCCAATGGGTCGTGTATCAAGTTAGGTCCATTAGGGACGCATCCTAGGGTTGCAGCACGACCCCAATACCCTTGTGGTCGTCCTCCCATGTTTATAAACCCCCTAGCCGCCACCAAGAACAGCGGGTTTTGTTTAGATCAAGTTTAGCTCTCGCTACTTGCTTGCAAGCGCGCGTGCTAGTTCAGCCGCCCGTCTTCTTGTCTTCGGAACCCCACCATATTGTAGTTTGATCTTTAAACCTACATTTAGATCTGGTAATTCAGTACTTGTTCTACTTGTTCTTGCTAGTTCTTCGATTGCTTGCAGGACGAGTGCCCTAGTGGCCAGGGTGTCACGCTCCACAAGATCGTGACAGCCATAGGAGGTGGTGTATCGGTTGCTAAGGCGCAGCGTCTTTGGAAGGCTGTAGTCGGGCCGTGAACGTCGTCTCCTCCCCCAATCGAGTTATTCCACACCCTCTCATCGAAAGATCGGGCAATCACCCAACGGGTGCACATCAGTTGGTATCAGAGCAAGGTTTATCGGTGAGAGATTTACTTTTCTTCGCTGTTTTCTTATCTCCTATAGTCCAGAAAAAGCCAAAAAATAGTAGATTAGTTTTACCGCAATCCTATAAACCATTGAGCATTTACTAGTACTACTTAGTTAGGGCTTGTTGAGTTTTTGGTTGCATCGGTTGTGTCGAGTTGCTGGTCTTAGTTTATTCCTTTAGAGTTTTGAGTTCTACCACGTTTTGGTCACCACGAAATCCACCATCACCAAAAACATCTCTGGTTCGTTTTTGCCACCACGGATACATATCATATCCGATTTGGAAGTTTAAATACAATCTGGAAAGCTTATCTTATCTTCTTTCCAACGGATCTGACCTTATCTCAAAATTCGTTCTGAGCGCTCCGCAATCATCGTAGAGATTTCTGGACTTCCTATATTAACAAGATTTGTTAAATCTGATTTAAAGGGGTTGTTAGCAATATCTTTATTGTTTGGGTTGTCATAGTGAAAAAAAAGGGTTTAGGCCCCTGCAAAAAAAAACAGAAGAAGAAAAAAAAAAAGAATAGAAAAGAAAAAAAAAGGAAAAGAAGAAGAAGGGGGCTGAATCTCTAAATCTGTTGTTTCTCTTTGTGCTGTGCTAGTTGTTCTTTTTCAGTGACTACCTTTGTGCCTAGGCTCACGTCTCTAGCCTGGTTTAGCCTAGGACCAGTACAGTACCACCGTTGAACGATTATTCAGCTTGCTTTTGTAACTAACGTGGTACTAGTGTATTCCTTGCTTCAGCCCACCTACAACTCTACATATTTCGACTACAGTTTGACAGGTCGTGTTGCTGCGGCACCGATACACTTATTCCACGGTTGCAGACTTGTTGGTTGCTGACCCCTCCTGTTGTGCAAGGTAAGAATTGGTAAGAGCTTGTGTGGCAGGTTGAGAGTGAGCGCCTTGCAGTAGCTACATCCTAATAGTTGTAGAGTTTTTATTCCTTCACGTTTTTTTTTCTTGTTGCCTCTGTTCGTCTAACCATGGCAGGATTGGAGGTTGATGATGCTTCTCGTAATATGCCACACTCTCCTCGCACCAAGGGTATCATACAACACTTTGTAAGGCTGGTGAAGACGCACACGGAAGGTCTTGATAATGACATGCAGGTGACGAATGAAAAGATGGGGCAATTGGAGGCCACACAGATCGACACAAACACCAAACTTGCAAATGTGGAAATGGCAGTTGCTCATATTGACAAGAGCCTTGTCGCACTCTTGAGGCGGTTTGATGAGATGCATGCTAATATCAATGGTGGGCGTGATGAGGGCGCCGAAGGTAACTGGGATGACTATGTTGCTGATACTGAACAAGATGACCAAGAAGCACCTAATCGCCGGCGACTACGTACTAACCGTAGAGGTATGGGTGGTTTTCGCCGACGTGAGGTACATGGTAATGATGATGCTTTTAGTAAGGTTAAATTTAAAATACCTCCTTTTGATGGTAAATATGACCCTGATGCTTACATTACTTGGGAGATTGCGGTTGATCAAAAGTTTGCATGCCATGAATTTCCTGAGAATGCGCGGGTTAGAGCTGCTACTAGTGAGTTTACTGATTTTGCTTCTGTTTGGTGGATAGAACATGGTAAGAAGAATCCTAATAACATGCCACAAACTTGGGATGCGTTGAAACGGGTCATGCGGGCTAGATTTGTTCCTTCTTATTATGCACGTGATATGTTAAACAAGTTGCAACAATTGAGACAGGGTACTAAAAGTGTAGAAGAATATTATCAGGAATTACAAATGGGTATGCTGCGTTGTAACATAGAGGAGTGTGAGGAATCTGCTATGGCTAGATTTTTGGGCGGGTTAAATAGGGAAATTCAGGACATCCTTGCTTATAAAGATTATGCTAATGTAACCCGATTGTTTCATCTTGCTTGCAAAGCTGAAAGGGAAGTGCAGGGACGACGTGCTAGTGCAAGGTCTAATGTTTCTGCAGGAAAATCTACACCATGGCAACAGCGCACGACTACGTCCATGACCGGCCGTACACCAGCACCAACTCCCTCGCCAAGTCGACCAGCACCCCCGCCTTCCTCCGGCGACAAACCACGTGCATCTTCCACAAATTCAGCAACCAAATCTGCCCAGAAACCAGCAGGTAGTGCCTCTTCAGTAGCCTCCACGGGTAGAACAAGAGATGTTCTGTGTTATCGATGAAAGGGCTATGGACACGTGCAGCGTGATTGTCCTAATCAGCGTGTTTTGGTGGTAAAAGACGATGGTGGGTATTCCTCTGCTAGTGATTTGGATGAAGCTACACTTGCTTTGCTTGCGGCTGATGATGCAGGCACTAAGGAACCACCCGAAGAACAGATTGGTGCAGATGATGCAGAGCATTATGAGAGCCTCATTGTACAGCGTGTGCTTAGTGCACAAATGGAGAAGGCAGAGCAGAATCAGCGACATACGTTGTTTCAAACAAAGTGTGTCATTAAGGAGCGTTCATGTCGTTTGATCATTGATGGAGGTAGCTGCAACAACTTGGCTAGCAGCGACATGGTGGAGAAGCTTGCACTTACGACCAAACCGCACCCGCATCCATATCACATTCAATGGCTCAACAATAGTGGTAAGGTCAAGGTAACCAAGCTGGTACGAATTAATTTTGCTATTGGTTCATATCGTGATGTTGTTGACTGTGATGTTGTGCCTATGGATGCTTGTAATATTCTGCTAGGTAGACCATGGCAATTTGATTCAGATTGTATGCATCATGGTAGATCAAATCAATATTCTCTCATACACCATGATAAGAAAATTATTTTGCTTCCCATGTCCCCTGAGGCTATTGTGCGTGATGATGTTGCTAAAGCTACCAAAGCTAAAACTGAGAACAACAAGAATATTAAAGCTGTTGGTAATAACAAAGATGGGGTAAAATTGAAAGGACATTGCTTGCTTGCGACAAAATCTGATGTTAATGAATTATTTGCTTCCACTACTGTTGCCTATGCCTTGGTATGCAAGGATGCTTTGATTTCAATTCAAGATATGCAGCATTCTTTGCCTCCTGTTATTACTAACATTTTGCAGGAGTATTCTGATGTATTTCCAAGTGAGATACCAGAGGGGCTGCCACCTATACGAGGGATTGAGCACCAAATTGATCTTATTCCTGGTGCATCTTTGCCGAATCGTGCGCCATATAGGACAAATCCAGAGGAAACAAAAGAAATTCAGCGACAAGTGCAAGAACTACTCGACAAAGGTTACGTGCGTGAGTCTCTTAGTCCGTGTGCTGTTCCGGTTATTTTAGTGCCTAAAAAAGATGGAACATGGCGTATGTGTGTTGATTGTAGGGCTATTAATAATATCACGATACGGTATCGACACCCTATTCCACGTTTAGATGATATGCTTGATGAATTGAGTGGTGCCATCGTCTTTTCTAAAGTTGATTTGCGTAGTGGGTACCACCAGATTCGTATGAAATTGGGAGATGAATGGAAAACTGCTTTCAAAACTAAGTTCGGATTGTATGAGTGGTTAGTCATGCCTTTTGGGTTAACTAATGCACCTAGCACTTTCATGAGATTAATGAACGAGGTTTTGCGTGCCTTCATTGGAAAATTTGTGGTAGTATACTTTGATGATATATTGATCTACAGCAAATCTATGGATGAACATGTTGATCACATGCGTGCTGTTTTTAATGCTTTACGAGATGCACGTTTATTTGGTAACCTTGAGAAGTGCACATTTTGCACCGATCGAGTTTCGTTTCTTGGTTATGTTGTGACTCCACAGGGAATTGAGGTTGATCAAGCCAAGGTAGAAGCGATACATGGATGGCCTATGCCAAAGACTATCACACAGGTGCGGAGTTTCCTAGGACTTGCTGGCTTCTATCGCCGTTTTGTGAAGGACTTTAGCACCATTGCTGCACCTTTGAATGAGCTTACGAAGAAGGGAGTGCATTTTAGTTGGGGCAAAGTACAAGAGCACGCTTTCAACGTGCTGAAAGATAAGTTGACACATGCACCTCTCCTCCAACTTCCTGATTTTAATAAGACTTTTGAGCTTGAATGTGATGCTAATGGAATTGGATTGGGTGGTGTTTTGTTACAAGAAGGCAAACCTGTTGCATATTTTCGTGAAAAATTGAGTGGGTCTGTTCTAAATTATTCTACTTATGATAAGGAATTATATGCTCTTGTGCGAACATTAGAAACATGGCAGCATTATTTGTGGCCCAAAGAGTTTGTTATTCATTCTGATCATGAATCTTTGAAACATATTCGTAGTCAAGGAAAACTGAACCGTAGACATGCTAAGTGGGTTGAATTTATCGAATCGTTTCCTTATGTTATTAAGCACAAGAAAGGAAAAGAGAATATCATTGCTGACGCTTTGTCTAGGAGATATACTTTGCTGAATCAACTTGACTACAAAATCTTTGGATTAGAGACGATTAAAGACCAATATGTTCATGATGCTGATTTTAAGGATGTGTTGCTGCATTGTAAAGATGGGAAAGGATGGAACAAATATATCGTTAGTGATGGGTTTGTGTTTAGAGCTAACAAGCTATGCATTCCAGCTAGCTCCGTTCGTTTGTTGTTGTTACAGGAAGCACATGGAGGTGGCTTAATGGGACATTTTGGAGCAAAGAAAACGGAGGACATACTGGCTGGTCATTTCTTTTGGCCCAAGATGAGAAGAGATGTGGTGAGATTGGTTGCTCGTTGCACGACATGTCAAAAGGCGAAGTCACGGTTAAATCCACACGGTTTGTATTTGCCTCTACCCGTTCCTAGTGCTCCTTGGGAAGATATTTCTATGGATTTTGTGCTGGGATTGCCTAGGACTAGGAAGGGACGTGATAGTGTGTTTGTGGTTGTTGATAGATTTTCTAAGATGGCACATTTCATACCATGTCATAAAACTGACGATGCTACTCATATTGCTGATTTGTTCTTTCGTGAAATTGTTCGCTTGCATGGTGTGCCCAACACAATCGTTTCTGATCGTGATGCTAAATTTCTTAGTCATTTTTGGAGGACTTTGTGGGCAAAATTGGGGACTAAGCTTTTATTTTCTACTACATGTCATCCTCAAACTGATGGTCAAACTGAAGTTGTGAATAGAACTTTGTCTACTATGTTAAGGGCAGTTCTAAAGAAGAATATTAAGATGTGGGAGGACTGTTTGCCTCATGTTGAATTTGCTTATAATCGATCATTGCATTCTACTACAAAGATGTGCCCATTTCAGATTGTATATGGTTTGTTGCCTCGTGCTCCTATTGATTTAATGCCTTTGCCATCTTCTGAAAAACTAAATTTTGATGCTACTAGGCGTGCTGAATTGATGTTAAAACTGCATGAAACTACTAAAGAAAACATAGAGCGTATGAATGCTAGATATAAGTTTGCTAGTGATAAAGGTAGAAAGGAAATAAATTTTGAACCTGGAGATTTAGTTTGGTTGCATTTGAGAAAGGAAAGGTTTCCTGAATTACGAAAATCTAAATTGTTGCCTCGAGCCGATGGACCGTTTAAAGTGCTAGAGAAAATTAACGACAATGCATATAGGCTAGATCTGCCTGCAGACTTTGGGGTTAGCCCCACATTTAACATTGCAGATTTAAAGCCCTACTTGGGAGAGGAAGTTGAGCTTGAGTCGAGGACGACTCAAATGCAAGAAGGGGAGAATGATGAAGACATCCACACTACTGATGCATCTATACCAATACAAGTACCAATTTCTGGTCCCATTACTCGCGCTCGTGCTCGTCAACTCAACCATCAGGTGATTACACTCTTGAGTTCATGTCCATCATATTTAGACCATGGAGACCCGTGCACTCTTGTTTTGCTTAGGAATCAGGGAGAAGACCGAAAGGGAAAAGGATTTGAACATGCTGGATTCGGACTGCAGAAGAACACCAACTTGTGATGGTCACCACGGTCAGATGCGGGCTCGGATTGGAATGTTCAAGCACAACATGGAAAGCTTATCAAGTCTACTTTCATATGGATCCGGAATTATAGTCATATCTGTTCTGAGGCCGCCGTAATCATTGTTTTCTTACCGAGACATTTCCTGCCTTTTCTGCCCATGGTGCTGCGTCACCCTATTTTGGCCCAATGGGTCGTGTATCAAGTTAGGTCCATTAGGGACGCATCCTAGGGTTGCAGCACGACCCCAATACCCTTGTGGTCGTCCTCCCATGTTTATAAACCCCCTAGCCGCCACCAAGAACAGCGGGTTTTGTTTAGATCAAGTTTAGCTCTCGCTACTTGCTTGCAAGCGCGCGTGCTAGTTCAGCCGCCCGTCTTCTTGTCTTCGGAACCCCACCATATTGTAGTTTGATCTTTAAACCTACATTTAGATCTGGTAATTCAGTACTTGTTCTACTTGTTCTTGCTAGTTCTTCGATTGCTTGCAGGACGAGTGCCCTAGTGGCCAGGGTGTCACGCTCCACAAGATCGTGACAGCCATAGGAGGTGGTGTATCGGTTGCTAAGGCGCAGCGTCTTTGGAAGGCTGTAGTCGGGCCGTGAACGTCGTCTCCTCCCCCAATCGAGTTATTCCACACCCTCTCATCGAAAGATCGGGCAATCACCCAACGGGTGCACATCAGTATCACCCAACGGGTGCACATCAGTTGGTAATCAGAGCAAGGTTTATCGGTGAGAGATTTACTTTTCTTCGCTGTTTTCTTATCTCCTATAGTCCAGAAAAAGCCAAAAAATAGTAGATTAGTTTTACCGCAATCCTATAAACCATTGAGCATTTACTAGTACTACTTAGTTAGGGCTTGTTGAGTTTTTGGTTGCATCGGTTGTGTCGAGTTGCTGGTCTTAGTTTATTCCTTTAGAGTTTTGAGTTCTACCACGTTTTGGTCACCACGAAATCCACCATCACCAAAAACATCTCTGGTTCGTTTTTGCCACCACGGATACATATCATATCCGATTTGGAAGTTTAAATACAATCTGGAAAGCTTATCTTATCTTCTTTCCAACGGATCTGACCTTATCTCAAAATTCGTTCTGAGCGCTCCGCAATCATCGTAGAGATTTCTGGACTTCCTATATTAACAAGATTTGTTAAATCTGATTTAAAGGGGTTGTTAGCAATATCTTTATTGTTTGGGTTGTCATAGTGAAAAAAAAGGGTTTAGGCCCCTGCAAAAAAAAACAGAAGAAGAAGAAAAAAAAAGAATAGAAAAGAAAAAAAAAGGAAAAGAAGAAGAAGGGGGCTGAATCTCTAAATCTGTTGTTTCTCTTTGTGCTGTGCTAGTTGTTCTTTTTCAGTGACTACCTTTGTGCCTAGGCTCACGTCTCTAGCCTGGTTTAGCCTAGGACCAGCACAGTACCACCGTTGAACGATTATTCAGCTTGCTTTTGTAACTAACGTGGTACTAGTGTATTCCTTGCTTCAGCCCACCTACAACTCTACATATTTCGACTACAGTTTGACAGGTCGTGTTGCTGCGGCACCGATACACTTATTCCACGGTTGCAGACTTGTTGGTTGCTGACCCCTCCTGTTGTGCAAGGTAAGAATTGGTAAGAGCTTGTGTGGCAGGTTGAGAGTGAGCGCCTTGCAGTAGCTACATCCTAATAGTTGTAGAGTTTTTATTCCTTCACGTTTTTTTTTTCTTGTTGCCTCTGTTCGTCTAACCATGGCAGGATTGGAGGTTGATGATGCTTCTCGTAATATGCCACACTCTCCTCGCACCAAGGGTATCATACAACACTTTGTAAGGCTAGTGAAGACGCACACGGAAGGTCTTGATAATGACATGCAGGTGACGAATGAAAAGATGGGGCAATTGGAGGCCACACAGATCGACACGAACACCAAACTTGCAAATGTGGAAATGACAGTTGCTCATATTGACAAGAGCCTTGTCGCACTCTTGAGGCGGTTTGATGAGATGCATGCTAATATCAATGGTGGGCGTGATGAGGGCGCCGAAGGTAACTGGGATGACTATGTTGCTGATACTGAACAAGATGACCAAGAAGCACCTAATCGCCGGCGACTACGTACTAACCGTAGAGGTATGGGTGGTTTTCACCGACGTGAGGTACATGGTAATGATGATGCTTTTAGTAAGGTTAAATTTAAAATACCTCCTTTTGATGGTAAATATGACCCTGATGCTTACATTACTTGGGAGATTGCGGTTGATCAAAAGTTTGCATGCCATGAATTTCCTGAGAATGCGCGGGTTAGAGCTGCTACTAGTGAGTTTACTGAATTTGCTTCTGTTTGGTGGATAGAACATGGTAAGAAGAATCCTAATAACATGCCACAAACTTGGGATGCGTTGAAACGGGTCATGCGGGCTAGATTTGTTCCTTCTTATTATGCACGTGATATGTTAAACAAGTTGCAACAATTGAGACAGGGTACTAAAAGTGTAGAAGAATATTATCAGGAATTACAAATGGGTATGCTGCGTTGTAACATAGAGGAGGGTGAGGAATCTGCTATGGCTAGATTTTTGGGCGGGTTAAATAGGGAAATTCAGGACATCCTTGCTTATAAAGATTATGCTAATGTAACCCGATTGTTTCATCTTGCTTGCAAAGCTGAAAGGGAAGTGCAGGGACGACGTGCTAGTGCAAGGTCTAATGTTTCTGCAGGAAAATCTACACCATGGCAACAGCGCACGACTACATCCATGACCGGCCGTACACTAGCACCAACTCCCTCGCCAAGTCGACCAGCACCCCCGCCTTCCTCCAGCGACAAACCACGTGCATCTTCCACAAATTCAGCAACCAAATCTGCCCAGAAACCCGCAGGTAGTGCCTCTTCAGTAGCTTCCACAGGTAGAACAAGAGATGTTCTGTGTTATCGATGCAAGGGCTATGGACACGTGCAGCGTTATTGTCCTAATCAGCGTGTTTTGGTGGTAAAAGACGATGGTGGGTATTCCTCTGCTAGTGATTTGGATGAAGCTACACTTGCTTTGCTTGCGGCTGATGATGTAGGCACTAAGGAACCACCCGAAGAACAGATTGGTGCAGATGATGCAGAGCATTATGAGAGCCTCATTGTACAGCGTGTGCTTAGTGCACAAATGGAGAAGGCAGAGCAGAATCAGCGACATACGTTGTTTCAAACAAAGTGTGTCATTAAGGAGCGTTCATGTCGTTTGATCATTGATGGAGGTAGCTGCAACAACGTGGCTAGCAGCGACATGGTGGAGAAGCTTGCACTTACGACCAAACCGCACCCGCATCCATATCACATTCAATGGCTCAACAATAGTGGTAAGGTCAAGGTAACCAAGCTGGTACGAATTAATTTTGCTATTGGTTCATATCGTGATGTTGTTGACTGTGATGTTGTGCCTATGGATGCTTGTAATATTCTGCTAGGTAGACCATGGCAATTTGATTCAGATTGTATGCATCATGGTAGATCAAATCAATATTCTCTCATATACCATGATAAGAAAATTATTTTGCTTCCCATGTCCCCTGAGGCTATTGTGCGTGATGATGTTGCTAAAGCTACCAAAGCTAAAACTGAGAACAACAAGAATATTAAAGTTGTTGGTAATAACAAAGATGGGATAAAATTGAAAGGACATTGCTTGCTTGCAACAAAAACTGATGTTAATGAATTATTTGCTTCCACTACTGTTGCCTACGCCTTGGTATGCAAGGATGCTTTGATTTCAATTCAAGATATGCAGCATTCTTTGCCTCCTGTTATTACTAACATTTTGCAGGAGTATTCTGATGTATTTCCAAGTGAGATACCAGAGGGGCTGCCACCTATACGAGGGATTGAGCACCAAATTGATCTTATTCCTGGTGCATCTTTGCCGAATCGTGCGCCATATAGGACAAATCCAGAGGAAACAAAAGAAATTCAGCGACAAGTGCAAGAACTACTCGACAAAGGTTACGTGCGTGAGTCTCTTAGTCCGTGTGCTGTTCCGGTTATTTTAGTGCCTAAAAAAGATGGAACATGGCGTATGTGTGTTGATTGTAGGGCTATTAATAATATCACGATACGTTATCGACACCCTATTCCACGTTTAGATGATATGCTTGATGAATTGAGTGGTGCCATTGTCTTTTCTAAAGTTGATTTGCGTAGTGGGTACCACCAGATTCGTATGAAATTGGGAGATGAATGGAAAACTGCTTTCAAAACTAAGTTCGGATTGTATGAGTGGTTAGTCATGCCTTTTGGGTTAACTAATGCACCTAGCACTTTCATGAGATTAATGAACGAGGTTTTGCGTGCCTTCATTGGAAAATTTGTGGTAGTATACTTTGATGACATATTAATCTACAGCAAATCTATGGATGAACATGTTGATCACATGCGTGCTGTTTTTAATGCTTTACGAGATGCACGTTTATTTGGTAACCTTGAGAAGTGCACATTTTGCACCGATCGAGTTTCGTTTCTTGGTTATGTTGTGACTCCACAGGGAATTGAGGTTGATCAAGCCAAGGTAGAAGCGATACATGGATGGCCTATGCCAAAGACTATCACACAGGTGCGGAGTTTCCTAGGACTTGCTGGCTTCTATCGCCGTTTTGTGAAGGACTTTAGCACCATTGCTGCACCTTTGAATGAGCTTACGAAGAAGGGAGTGCATTTTAGTTGGGGCAAAGTACAAGAGCACGCTTTCAACGTGCTGAAAGATAAGTTGACACATGCACCTCTCCTCCAACTTCCTGATTTTAATAAGACTTTTGAGCTTGAATGTGATGCTAGTGGAATTGGATTGGGTGGTGTTTTGTTACAAGAAGGCAAACCTGTTGCATATTTTAGTGAAAAATTGAGTGGGTCTGTTCTAAATTATTCTACTTATGATAAGGAATTATATGCTCTTGTGCGAACATTAGAAACATGGCAGCATTATTTGTGGCCCAAAGAGTTTGTTATTCATTCTGATCATGAATCTTTGAAACATATTCGTAGTCAAGGAAAACTGAACCGTAGACATGCTAAGTGGGTTGAATTTATCGAATCGTTTCCTTATGTTATTAAGCACAAGAAAGGAAAAGAGAATATCATTGCTGACGCTTTGTCTAGGAGATATACTTTGCTGAATCAACTTGACTACAAAATCTTTGGATTAGAGACGATTAAAGACCAATATGTTCATGATGCTGATTTTAAAGATGTGTTGCTGCATTGTAAAGATGGGAAAGGATGGAACAAATATATCGTTAGTGATGGGTTTGTGTTTAGAGCTAACAAGCTATGCATTCCAGCTAGCTCCGTTCGTTTGTTGTTGTTACAGGAAGCACATGGAGGTGGCTTAATGGGACATTTTGGAGCAAAGAAAACGGAGGACATACTTGCTGGTCATTTCTTTTGGCCCAAGATGAGAAGAGATGTGGTGAGATTGGTTGCTCGTTGCACGACATGCCAAAAGGCGAAGTCACGGTTAAATCCACACGGTTTGTATTTGCCTCTACCCGTTCCTAGTGCTCCTTGGGAAGATATTTCTATGGATTTTGTGCTGGGATTGCCTAGGACTAGGAAGGGACGTGATAGTGTGTTTGTGGTTGTTGATAGATTTTCTAAGATGGCACATTTCATACCATGTCATAAAACTGACGATGCTACTCATATTGCTGATTTGTTCTTTCGTGAAATTGTTCGCTTGCATGGTGTGCCCAACACAATCGTTTCTGATCGTGATGCTAAATTTCTTAGTCATTTTTGGAGGACTTTGTGGGCAAAATTGGGGACTAAGCTTTTATTTTCTACTACATGTCATCCTCAAACTGATGGTCAAACTGAAGTTGTGAATAGAACTTTGTCTACTATGTTAAGGGCAGTTCTAAAGAAGAATATTAAGATGTGGGAGGACTGTTTGCCTCATATTGAATTTGCTTATAATCGATCATTGCATTCTACTACAAAGATGTGCCCATTTCAGATTGTATATGGTTTGTTACCTCGTGCTCCTATTGATTTAATGCCTTTGCCATCTTCTGAAAAACTAAATTTTGATGCTACTAGGCGTGCTGAATTGATGTTAAAACTGCACGAAACTACTAAAGAAAACATAGAGCGTATGAATGCTAGATATAAGTTTGCTAGTGATAAAGGTAGAAAGGAAATAAATTTTGAACCTGGAGATTTAGTTTGGTTGCATTTGAGAAAGGAAAGGTTTCCTGAATTACGAAAATCTAAATTGTTGCCTCGAGCCGATGGACCGTTTAAAGTGCTAGAGAAAATTAACGACAATGCATATAGGCTAGATCTGCCTGCAGACTTTGGGGTTAGCCCCACATTTAACATTGCAGATTTAAAGCCCTACTTGGGAGAGGAAGTTGAGCTTGAGTCGAGGACGACTCAAATGCAAGAAGGGGAGAATGATGAAGACATCCCCACTACTGATGCATCTATACCAATACAAGTACCAATTTCTGGTCCCATTACTCGCGCTCGTGCTCGTCAACTCAACCATCAGGTGATTACACTCTTGAGTTCATGTCCATCATATTTAGACCATGGAGACCCGTGCACTCTTGTTTTGCTTAGGAATCAGGGAGAAGACCGAAAGGGAAAAGGATTTGAACATGCTGGATTCGGACTGCAGAAGAACACCAACTTGTGACGGTCACCACGGTCAGATGCGGGCTCGGATTGGAATGTTCAAGCACAACATGGAAAGCTTATCAAGTCTACTTTCATATGGATCCGGAATTATAGTCATATCTGTTCTGAGGCCGCCGTAATCATTGTTTTCTTACCGAGACATTTCCTGCCTTTTCTGCCCATGGTGCTGCGTCACCCTATTTTGGCCCAATGGGTCGTGTATCAAGTTAGGTCCATTAGGGATGCATCCTAGGGTTGCAGCACGACCCCAATACCCTTGTGGTCGTCCTCCCATGTTTATAAACCCCCTAGCCGCCACCAAGAACAGCGGGTTTTGTTTAGATCAAGTTTAGCTCTCGCTACTTGCTTGCAAGCGCGCGTGCTAGTTCAGCCGCCCGTCTTCTTGTCTTCGGAACCCCACCATATTGTAGTTTGATCTTTAAACCTACATTTAGATCTGGTAATTCAGTACTTGTTCTACTTGTTCTTGCTAGTTCTTCGATTGCTTGCAGGACGAGTGCCCTAGTGGCCAGGGTGTCACGCTCCACAAGATCGTGACAGCCATAGGAGGTGGTGTATCGGTTGCTAAGGCGCAGCGTCTTTGGAAGGCTGTAGTCGGGCCGTGAACGTCGTCTCCTCCCCCAATCGAGTTATTCCACACCCTCTCATCGAAAGATCGGGCAATCACCCAACGGGTGCACATCAGTATCACCCAACGGGTGCACATCAAAACAGAACTCGAAAACAAAGGAGGCGCAGCTCCTAGATAAATAGAGAGGGGCGCAGCCCCTAGGGGCGGCCAACCCTAGGTCGTCCACTATGGGCCGCAGTTGGGCTGTTCGTCTATTCTTCTGCGCCCTCATTCTTCAGTAGCATGACGAAGTTAAGATCTCTGGCACGGGCCCGAGTGATTGGCCCAGCTAATGAAGGAAGTGGCGCTTGATGTGGAGGTGCTGCTGGTGTAGTCGTACTCATAGTGATGTCCTCATCAGGTGACGTGTGGCAACGAAATTGCGCGAAAACAACCCAAACATGAGTTTTGGAACTAAAGTAGTGGATTGGGCATGTTCGTTGCGAAAAACGAAGAAATGGTTCCGGTGGCAAAAACTCGTGCTTTGTATGCACCCTGATACCGTTTTCGGAATGGGTGACGTGCGGCAACGAAATTGAACAAAAGCACCCCAAACATGAGTTTTGGACCTAAAGTTGTGGATTGGGCATGTTCGTTGCGAAAAACGAAGAAATGGTTCCGGTGGCAAAAACTCGTGATTTGTATGCACCCGATACCCGTTTTCGGAATGGGTGACTTGCCGCAACGAAATTGCGTGAAATCACCCCAAACATGAGTTTAGGACCTAAAGTAGTGGATTGGGCATTTTCGTTGTGAAAAATGAAGAAATGGTTCTGGTGGCAAAATCTCATGCTTTGTATGCACCCCGATACCCGTTTTCGGAAGGGGTGACGTGCGGCAACGAAATTGCGGGAAACCACCCCAAACATGAGTTTTGGACCTAAAGTAGTGGATTGGGCATGTTCGTTGCGAAAAACGAACAAATGGTTCGGGTGGCAAAAGCTTGTGCTTTGTATGCACCCTGATACCTGTTTTCGGAATGGGTGACGTGCGACAACGAAATTTTGTGAAACGATCCCAAACATGAGTTTTGGGACTAAAGTAGTGGATTGGGCATGTTCGTTGTGAAAAAACAAAGAAATGGTTCCGGTGGCAAAAACTGAGTTTGTATGCACCCGATACCCGTTTTCGGAATGGGTGACGTGTGGCAACGAAATTGCGCGAAATCAACGTAAACATGAGTTTTGGACCTAAAGCAGTGGAGTGGGCATGTTCGTTGCGAAAAACGAAGAAATGGTTCCGGTGGCAAAAACTCGTGCTTTGTATGCACCGTGATACCCGTTTTCGGAATGGGTGACGTGCGGCAAAGAAATTGCACAAAAGCACCCCAAACATGAGTTTAGGACCTAAAGTAGTGGATTGAGCATGTTCGTTATGAAAAATGAAGAAATGGTTCCGGTGGCAAAAACTCATGCTTTGACGCTTTGTATGCACCCCGATACCCGTTTTCGGAAGGGGTGACGGGCGCCAACGAAATTGCGCGAAACCACCCCCAAACATTAGTTTTGGACCTAAAGTAGTGCATTGGGCATGTTCGTTGCGAAAAAAGAAGAAATGGTTCCGGTGGCAAAAACTCGTGCTTTGTATGCACCCCGATACCCGTTTTCGGAATGGGTGAGGCGCGACAACGAAATTGTGCGAAACAATTCCAAACATGAGTTTTGGACCTAAAGTAGTGGAGTGGGCATGTTCGTTGCGAAAAACGAAGAAATGGTTCTGGTGGCAAAAACTCGTGCTTTGTATGCACCGTGATACCCATTTTCGGAATAGGTGACGTGCGGCAACGAAATTGCACAAAAGCACCCCAAACATGAGTTTTGGACCTAAAGTTGTGGATTGGGCATGTTCGTTGCGAAAAACGAAGAAATGGTTCCGGTGGCAAAAACTCGTGCTTTGTATGCACCCCGATACCCGTTTTCGGAATGGGTGAGGCGCGGCAACGAAATTATGCGAAACAATCCCAAACATGAGTTTTGGACCTAAAGTAGTGGATTGGGCATGTTCGTTGCGAAAAACGAAGAAATGGTTCCGGTGGCAAAAACTGAGTTTGTATGCAGCCGATACCCGTTTTCGGAATGGGTGACGTGTTGCAACGAAATTGCGCGAAAACAACCCAAACATGAGTTTTGGAACTAAAGTAGTGGATTGGGCATGTTTGTTGCGAAAAACGAAGAAATGGTTCCGGTGGCAAAAACTCGTGCTTTGTATGCACCCCGATACCTGTTTTCGGAATGGGTGACTTGCCGCAACGAAATTGCGCGAAATCACCCCAAACATGAGTTTAGGACCAAAAGTAGTGGATTGGGCATGTTCGTTGCGAAAAATGAAGAAATGGTTCTGGTGGCAAAAACTCATGCTTTGTATGCACCCCGATACCCCTTTTCGGAAGGGGTGACGTGCGGCAACAAAATTGCGGGAAACCACCCCAAACATGAGTTTTGGACCTAAAGTAGTGGATTGGGCATGTTCGTTGCGAAAAATGAAGAAATGGTTCTGGTGGCAAAAACTCGTGCTTTGTATGCACCCCGATACCCGTTTTCGAAATGGGTGACGTGCGGCAACGAAATTTTGTGAAACGATCCCAAACATGAGTTTTGGACCTAAAGTAGTGGATTGGGCATGTTCGTTGCGAAAAACGAACAAATGGTTCGGGTGGCAAAAACTTGTGCTTTGTATGCACCCTGATACCTGTTTTCGGAATGGGTGACGTGCGGCAACGAAATTTTGTGAAACGATCCCAAACATGAGTTTTGGGACTAAAGTAGTGGATTTGGCATGTTCGTTGCGAAAAAACGAAGAAATGGTTCCGGTGGCAAAAACTGAGTTTGTATGCACCCGATACCCGTTTTCGGAATGGGTGACGTGCGGCAACGAAATTGCGCGAAATCAACGTAAACATGAGTTTTGGACCTAAAGTAGTGGAGTGGGCATGTTCGTTGCGAAAAAGGAAGAAATGGTTCCGGTGGCAAAAACTCGTGCTTTGTATGCACCGTGATACCCGTTTTCGGAATGGGTGACGTGCGGCAACGAAATTGCACAAAAGCACCCCAAACATGAGTTTAGGACCTAAAGTAGTGGATTTGGCATGTTCGTTACGAAAAATGAAGAAATGGTTCCGGTGGCAAAAACTCATGCTTTGACTCTTTGTATGCACCCCGATACCCGTTTTCGGAAGGGGTGACGTGCGCCAACGAAATTGCGCGAAACCACCCCAAACATTAGTTTTGGACCTAAAGTAGTGGATTGGGCATGTTCGTTCCGAAAAAAGAAGAAATGGTTTGATGAAGACATCCACACTACTGATGCATCTATACCAATACAAGTACCAATTTCTGGTCCCATTACTCGCACTCGTGCTCGTCAACTCAACCATCAGGTGATTACACTCTTGAGTTCATGTCAATCATATTTAGACCATGGAGACCCGTGCACTCTTGTTTTGCTTAGGAATCAGGGAGAAGACCGAAAGGGAAAAGGATTTGAACATGCTGGATTCGGACTGCAGAAGAACACCAACTTGTGACGGTCACCACGGTCAGATGCGGGCTCGGATTGGAATGTTCAAGCACAACATGGAAAGCTTATCAAGTCTACTTTCATATGGATCCGGAATTATAGTCATATCTGTTCTGAGGCCGCCGTAATCATTGTTTTCTTACCGAGACATTTCCTGCCTTTTCTGCCCATGGTGCTGCGTCACCCTATTTTGGCCCAATGGGTCGTGTATCAAGTTAGGTCCATTAGGGACGCATCCTAGGGTTGCAGCACGACCCCAATACCCTTGTGGTCGTCCTCCCATGTTTATAAACCCCCTAGCCGCCACCAAGAACAGCGGGTTTTGTTTAGATCAAGTTTAGCTCTCGCTACTTGCTTGCAAGCGCGCGTGCTAGTTCAGCCGCCCGTCTTCTTGTCTTCGGAACCCCACCATATTGGAGTTTGATTTTGAAACCTACATTTAGATCTGGTAATTCAGTACTTGTTCTACTTGTTCTTGCTAGTTCTTCGATTGCTTGCAGGACGAGTGCCCTAGTGGCCAGGGTGTCACGCTCCACAAGATCGTGACAGCCATAGGAGGTGGTGTATCGGTTGCTAAGGCGCAACATCTTTGGAAGGCTGTAGTCGGGCCGTGAACGTCGTCTCCTCCCCCAATCGAGTTGTTCCACACCCTCTCATCAAAAGATCGGGCAATCACCCAACGGGTGCACATCAGTTGGTATCAGAGCAAGGTTTATCGGTGAGAGATTTACTTTTCTTCGCTGTTTTCTTATCTCCTATAGTCCAGAAAAAGCCAAAAAATAGTAGATTAGTTTTACCGCAATCCTATAAACCATTGAGCATTTACTAGTACTACTTAGTTAGGGCTTGTTGAGTTTTTGGTTGCATCGGTTGTGTCGAGTTGCTGGTCTTAGTTTATTCCTTTAGAGTTTTGAGTTCTACCACGTTTTGGTCACCACGAGATCCACCATCACCAAAAACATCTCTAGTTCGTTTTTGCCACCACGGATACATATCATATCCGATTTGGAAGTTTAAATACAATCTGGAAAGCTTATCTTATCTTCTTTCCAACGGATCTGACCTTATCTCAAAATTCGTTCTGAGCGCTCCGCAATCATCGTAGAGATTTCTGGACTTTCTATATTAACAAGATTTGTTAAATCTGATTTAAAGGGGCCGTTAGCAATATCTTTATTGTTTGGGTTGTCATAGTGAACAAAAAAGGGTTTAGGCCCCTGCAAAAAAAACAGAAGAAGAAGAAAAAAAAAGAATAGAAAAGAAAAAAAGGAAAAGAAGAAGAAGGGGGCTGAATCTCTAAATCTGTTGTTTCTCTTTGTGCTATGCTAGTTGTTCTTTTTCAGTGACTACCTTTGTGCCTAGGCTCACGTCTCTAGCCTGGTTTAGCCTAGGACCAGCACAGTACCACCGTTGAACGATTATTCAGCTTGCTTTTGTAACTAACGTGGTACTAGTGTATTCCTTGCTTCAGCCCACCTACAACTCTACATATTTCGACTACAGTTTGACAGGTCGTGTTGCTGCGGCACCGATACACTTATTCCACGGTTGCAGACTTGTTGGTTGCTGACCCCTCCTGTTGTGCAAGGTAAGAATTGGTAAGAGCTTGTGTGGCAGGTTGAGAGTGAGCGCCTTGCAGTAGCTACATCCTAATAGTTGTAGAGTTTTCATTCCTTCACGTTTTTTTCTTGTTGCCTCTGTTCGTCTAACCATGGCAGGATTGGAGGTTGATGATGCTTCTCGTAATATGCCACACTCTCCTCGCACCAAGGGTATCATACAACACTTTGTAAGGCTGGTGAAGACGCACACGGAAGGTCTTGATAATGACATGCAGGTGACGAATGAAAAGATGGGGCAATTGGAGGCTACAAAGATCGACACAAACACCAAACTTGCAAATGTGGAAATGACAGTTGCTCATATTGACAAGAGCCTTGTCGCACTCTTGAGGCGGTTTGATGAGATGCATGCTAATATCAATGGTGGGCGTGATGAGGGCGCCGAAGGTAACTGGGATGACTATGTTGCTGATACTGAACAAGATGACCAAGAAGCACCTAATCGCCGGCGACTACGTACTAACCGTAGAGGTATGGGTGGTTTTCGCCGACGTGAGGTACATGGTAATGATGATGCTTTTAGTAAGGTTAAATTTAAAATACCTCCTTTTGATGGTAAATATGTCCCTGATGCTTACATTACTTGGGAGATTGCGGTTGATCAAAAGTTTGCATGCCATGAATTTCCTGAGAATGCGCGGGTTAGAGCTGCTACTAGTGAGTTTACTGAATTTGCTTCTGTTTGGTGGATAGAACATGGTAAGAAGAACCCTAATAACATGCCACAAACTTGGGATGCGTTGAAACGGGTCATGCGGGCTAGATTTGTTCCTTCTTATTATGCACGTGATATGTTAAACAAGTTGCAACAGTTGAGACAGGGTACTAAAAGTGTAGAAGAATATTATCAGGAATTACAAATGGGTATGCTGCGTTGTAACATAGAGGAGGGTGAGGAATCTGCTATGGCTAGATTTTTGGGCGGGTTAAATAGGGAAATTCAGGACATCCTTGCTTATAAAGATTATGCTAATGTAACCCGATTGTTTCATCTTGCTTGCAAAGCTGAAAGGGAAGTGCAGGGACGACGTGCTAGTGCAAGGTCTAATGTTTCGGTAGGAAAATCTACACCATGGCAACAGCGCACGACTACGTCCATGACCGGCCGTACACCAGCACCAACTCCCTCGCCAAGTCGACCAGCACCCCCGCCTTCCTCCGGCGACAAACCACGTGCATCATGGTAGATCAAATCAATATTCTCTCATACACCATGATAAGAAAATTATTTTGCTTCCCATGTCCCCTGAGGCTATTGTGCGTGATGATGTTGCTAAAGCTACCAAAGCTAAAACTGAGAACAACAAGAATATTAAAGTTGTTGGTAATAACAAAGATGGGATAAAATTGAAAGGACATTGCTTGCTTGCAACAAAAACTGATGTTAATGAATTATTTGCTTCCACTACTGTTGCCTACGCCTTGGTATGCAAGGATGCTTTGATTTCAATTCAAGATATGCAGCATTCTTTGCCTCCTGTTATTACTAACATTTTGCAGGAGTATTCTGATGTATTTCCAAGTGAGATACCAGAGGGGCTGCCACCTATACGAGGGATTGAGCACCAAATTGATCTTATTCCTGGTGCATCTTTGCCGAATCGTGCGCCACATAGGACAAATCCAGAGGAAACAAAAGAAATTCAGCGACAAGTGCAAGAACTACTCGACAAAGGTTACGTGTGTGAGTCTCTTAGTCCGTGTGCTGTTCCGGTTATTTTAGTGCCTAAAAAAGATGGAACATGGCGTATGTGTGTTGATTGTAGGGCTATTAATAATATCACAATACATTATCGACACCCTATTCCACGTTTAGATGATATGCTTGATGAATTGAGTGGTGCCATTGTCTTTTCTAAAGTTGATTTGCGTAGTGGGTACCACCAGATTCGTATGAAATTGGGAGATGAATGGAAAACTGCTTTCAAAACTAAGTTCGGATTGTATGAGTGGTTAGTCATGCCTTTTGGGTTAACTAATGCACCTAGCACTTTCATGAGATTAATGAACGAGGTTTTGCGTGCCTTCATTGGAAAATTTGTGGTAGTATACTTTGATGACATATTGATCTACAGCAAATCTATGGATGAACATGTTGATCACATGCGTGCTGTTTTTAATGCTTTACGAGATGCACGTTTATTTGGTAACCTTGAGAAGTGCACATTTTGCACCGATCGAGTTTCGTTTCTTGGTTATGTTGTGACTCCACAGGGAATTGAGGTTGATCAAGCCAAGGTAGAAGCGATACATGGATGGCCTATGCCAAAGACTATCACACAGGTGCGGAGATTCCTAGGACTTGCTGGCTTCTATCGCCGTTTTGTGAAGGACTTTAGCACCATTGCTGCACCTTTGAATGAGCTTACGAAGAAGGGAGTGCATTTTAGTTGGGGCAAAGTACAAGAGCACGCTTTCAACGTGCTGAAAGATAAGTTGACACATGCACCTCTCCTCCAACTTCCTGATTTTAATAAGACTTTTGAGCTTGAATGTGATGCTAGTGGAATTGGATTGGGTGGTGTTTTGTTACAAGAAGGCAAACCTGTTGCATATTTTAGTGAAAAATTGAGTGGGTCTGTTCTAAATTATTCTACTTATGATAAGGAATTATATGCTCTTGTGCGAACATTAGAAACATGGCAGCATTATTTGTGGCCCAAAGAGTTTGTTATTCATTCTGATCATGAATCTTTGAAACATATTCGTAGTCAAGGAAAACTGAACCGTAGACATGCTAAGTGGGTTGAATTTATCGAATCGTTTCCTTATGTTATTAAGCACAAGAAAGGAAAAGAGAATATCATTGCTGACGCTTTGTCTAGGAGATATACTTTGCTGAATCAACTTGACTACAAAATCTTTGGATTAGAGACGATTAAAGACCAATATGTTCATGATGCTGATTTTAAAGATGTGTTGCTGCATTGTAAAGATGGGAAAGGATGGAACAAATATATCGTTAGTGATGGGTTTGTGTTTAGAGCTAACAAGCTATGCATTCCAGCTAGCTCTGTTCGTTTGTTGTTGTTACAGGAAGCACATGGAGGTGGCTTAATGGGACATTTTGGAGCAAAGAAAACGGAGGACATACTTGCTGGTCATTTCTTTTGGCCCAAGATGAGAAGAGATGTGGTGAGATTGGTTGCTCGTTGCACGACATGCCAAAAGGCGAAGTCACGGTTAAATCCACACGATTTAAAGCCTTACTTGGGAGAGGAAGTTGAGCTTGAGTCGAGGACGACTCAAATGCACGAAGGGGAGAATGATGAAGACATCCACACTACTGATGCATCTATACCAATACAAGTACCAATTTCTGGTCCCATTACTCGCGCTCGTGCTCGTCAACTCAACCATCAGGTGATTACACTCTTGAGTTCATGTCAATCATATTTAGACCATGGAGACCCGTGCACTCTTGTTTTGCTTAGGAATCAGGGAGAAGACCGAAAGGGAAAAGGATTTGAACATGCTGGATTCGGACTGCAGAAGAACACCAACTTGTGACGGTCACCACGGTCAGATGCGGGCTCGGATTGGAATGTTCAAGCACAACATGGAAAGCTTATCAAGTCTACTTTCATATGGATCCGGATATATAGTCATATCTGTTCTGAGGCCGCCGTAATCATTGTTTTCTTACCGAGACATTTCCTGCCTTTTCTGCCCATGGTGCTGCGTCACCCTATTTTGGCCCAATGGGTCGTGTATCAAGTTAGGTCCATTAGGGACGCATCCTAGGGTTGCAGCACGACTCCAATACCCTTGTGGTCGTCCTCCCATGTTTATAAACCCCCTAGCCGCCACCAAGAACAGCGGGTTTTGTTTAGATCAAGTTTAGCTCTCGCTACTTGCTTGCAAGCGCGCGTGCTAGTTCAGCCGCCCGTCTTCTTGTCTTCGGAACCCCACCATATTGGAGTTTGATTTTGAAACCTACATTTAGATCTGGTAATTCAGTACTTGTTCTACTTGTTCTTGCTAGTTCTTCGATTGCTTGCAGGACGAGTGCCCTAGTGGCCAGGGTGTCACGCTCCACAAGATCGTGACAGCCATAGGAGGTGGTGTATCGGTTGCTAAGGCGCAGCGTCTTTGGAAGGCTGTAGTCGGGCCGTGAACGTCGTCTCCTCCCCCAATCGAGTTGTTCCACACCCTCTCATCAAAAGATCGGGCAATCACCCAACGGGTGCACATCATGGTTCCGGTGGCAAAAACTTGTGCTTTGTATGCACCCCGATACCCATTTTCGGAATGGGTGAGGCGCGGCAACGAAATTGTGCGAAACAATCCCAAACATGAGTTTTGGACCTAAAGTAGTGGATTGGGCATGTTCGTTGCGAAAAACGAAGAAATGGTTCCGGTGGCAAAAACTCGTGCTTTGTATGCACCCTGATACCCGTTTTCGGAATGGGTGACGTGCGGCAACGAAATTGCACAAAAGCACCCCCCCCAAACATGAGTTTTGGACCTAAAATTGTGGATTGGGCATGTTCGTTGCGAAAAACGAAGAAATGGTTCCGGTGGCAAAAACTCGTGCTTTGTATGCACCCAGATACCCATTTTCGGAATGGGTGACTTGACGCAACGAAATTGCGCGAAAGCACCCCAAACATGAGTTTAAGACCTAAAGTAGTGGATTGGGCATGTTCACTGCGAAAAATGAAGAAATGGTTACGGTGGCAAAAACTCATGGTTTGTATGCACCCCGATACCGTTTTCGGAAGGGGTGACGTGCGGCAACGAAATTGCGCGAAACCACCCCAAACATGAGTTTTGGACCTAAAGTAGTGGAGTGCGCATGTTCATTGCGAAAATCGAAGAAATGGTTCCTGTGGCAAAAACTCGTGCTTTGTATGCACCGTGATACCCTTTTTCGGAATGGGTGACGTGCGGCAACGAAATTGCACAAAAGCACCCCAAACATGAGTTTTGGACCTAAAGTTGTGGATTGGGCATGTTCGTTGCGAAAAACGAAGAAATGGTTCCGGTGGCAAAAACTCGTGCTTTGTATGCACCCCGATACCCGTTTTCGGAATGGGTGAGGCGCGACAACGAAATTATGCGAAACAATCCCAAACATGAGTTTTGGACCTAAAGAAGTGGATTGGGCATGTTCGTTGCGAAAAACGAAGAAATGGTTCCGGTGGCAAAAACTGAGTTTGTATGCAGCCGATACCCGTTTTCGGAATGGGTGACGTGTTGCAACAAAATTGCGCGAAAACAACCCAAACATGAGTTTTGGATCTAAAGTAGTGGATTGGGCATGTTCGTTGCGAAAAACGAAGAAATGGTTCCGGTGGCAAAAACTCGTGCTTTGTATGCACCCCGATACCTGTTTTCGGAATGGGTGACTTGCCGCAACGAAATTGCGTGAAATCACCCCAAACATGAGTTTAGGACCAAAAGTAGTGGATTGGGCATGTTCGTTGCGAAAAATGAAGAAATGGTTCTGGTGGCAAAAACTCATGCTTTATATGCACCCCGATACCCCTTTTCGGAAGGGGTGACGTGCGGCAACAAAATTGCGGGAAACCACCCCAAACATGAGTTTTGGACCTAAAGTAGTGGATTGGGCATGTTCGTTGCGAAAAATGAAGAAATGGTTCTGGTGGCAAAAACTCGTGCTTTGTATGCACCCCGATACCCGTTTTCGAAATGGGTGACGTGCGGCAACGAAATTTTGTGAAACGATCCCAAACATGAGTTTTGGACCTAAAGTAGTGGATTGGACATGTTCGTTGCGAAAAACGAACAAATGGTTCGGGTGGCAAAAGCTTGTGCTTTGTATGCACCCTGATACCTGTTTTCGGAATGGGTGACGTGCGGCAACGAAATTTTGTGAAACGATCCCAAACATGAGTTTTGGGACTAAAGTAGTGGATTGGGCATGTTCGTTGCGAAAAAAACGAAGAAATGGTTCCGGTGGCAAAAACTGAGTTTGTATGCACCCGATACCCGTTTTCGGAATGGGTGACGTGCGGCAACGAAATTGCGCGAAATCAATGTAAACATGAGTTTTGGACCTAAAGTAGTGGAGTGGGCATGTTCGTTGCGAAAAAGGAAGAAATGGTTCCGGTGGCAAAAACTCGTGCTTTGTATGCACCCTGATACCCGTTTTCGGAATGGGTGACGTGCGGCAACGAAATTGCATAAAAGCACCCCAAACATGAGTTTAGGACCTAAAGTAGTGGATTTGGCATGTTCGTTACGAAAAATGAAGAAATGGTTCCGGTGGCAAAAACTCATGCTTTGACTCTTTGTATGCACCCCGATACCCGTTTTCGGAAGGGGTGACGTGCGCCAACGAAATTGCGCGAAACCACCCCAAACATTAGTTTTGGACCTAAAGTAGTGGATTGGGCATGTTCGTTCCGAAAAAAGAAGAAATGGTTCCGGTGGCAAAAACTTGTGCTTTGTATGCACCCCGATACCCGTTTTCGGAATGGGTGAGGCGCGGCAACGAAATTGTGCGAAACAATCCCAAACATGAGTTTTGGACCTAAAGTAGTGGATTGGGCATGTTCGTTGCGAAAAACGAAGAAATGGTTCCGGTGGCAAAAACTCGTGCTTTGTATGCACCCTGATACCCGTTTTCGGAATGGGTGACGTGCGGCAACGAAATTGCACAAAAGCACCCCAAACATGAGTTTTGGACCTAAAATTGTGGATTGGGCATGTTCGTTGCGAAAAACGAAGAAATGGTTCCGGTGGCAAAAACTCGTGCTTTGTATGCACCCCGATACCCATTTTCGGAATGGGTGACTTGCCGCAACAAAATTGCGCGAAAGCACCCCAAACATGAGTTTAGGACCTAAAGTAGTGGATTGGGCATGTTCGTTACGAAAAATGAAGAAATGGTTCTGGTGGCAAAAACTCGTGCTTTGTATGCACCGTGACACCCTTTTTCGGAATGGGTGACGTGCGGCAACGAAATTGCACAAAAGCACCCCAAACATGAGTTTTGGACCTAAAGTTGTGGATTGGGCATGTTCGTTGCGAAAAACGAAGAAATGGTTCCGGTGGCAAAAACTCGTGCTTTGTATGCACCCCGATACCCGTTTTCGGAATGGGTGAGGCGCGGCAACGAAATTATGCGAAACAATCCCAAACTTGAGTTTTGGACCTAAAGTAGTGGATTGGGCATGTTCGTTGCGAAAAACGAAGAAATGGTTCCGGTGGCAAAAACTGAGTTTGTATGCAGCCGATACCCGTTTTCGGATTGGGTGACGTGTTGCAACGAAATTGCGCGAAAACAACCCAAACATGAGTTTTGGAACTAAAGTAGTGGATTGGGCATGTTCGTTGCGAAAAACGAAGAAATGGTTCCGGTGGCAAAAACTCGTGCTTTGTATGCACCCCGATACCTGTTTTCGGAATGGGTGACTTGCCGCAACGAAATTGCGCGAAATCACCCCAAACATGAGTTTAGGACCAAAAGTAGTGGATTGGGCATGTTCGTTGCGAAAAATGAAGAAATGGTTCTGGTGGCAAAAACTTGTGCTTTGTATGCACTCTGATACCCGTTTTCGGAATGGGTGAGGCGCGGCAACGAAATTGTGCGAAACAATCCCAAACATGAGTTTTGGACCTAAAGTAGTGGATTGGGCATGTTCGTTGCGAAAAACGAAGAAATGGTTCCGGTGGCAAAAACTCGTGCTTTGTATGCACCCTGATACCTGTTTTCGGAATGGGTGACGTGCGGCAACGAAATTGCACAAAAGCACCCCAAACATGAGTTTTGGACCTAAAATTGTGGATTGGGCATGTTCGTTGCGAAAAACGAAGAAATGGTTCCGGTGGCAAAAACTCGTGCTTTGTATGCACCCCGATACCCATTTTCGGAATGGGTGACTTGCCGCAACGAAATTGCGCGAAAGCACCCCAAACATAAGTTTAGGACCTAAAGTAGTGGATTGGGCATGTTCACTGCGAAAAATGAAGAAATGGTTACGGTGGCAAAACCTCATGGTTTGTATGCACCCCGATACCGTTTTCGGAAGGGGTGACGTGCGGCAACGAAATTGCGCGAAACCACCCCAAACATGAGTTTTGGACCTAAAGTAGTGGAGTGGGCATGTTCATTGCGAAAATCGAAGAAATGGTTCCTGTGGCAAAAACTCGTGCTTTGTATGCACCATGATACCCTTTTTCGGAATGGGTGACGTGCGGCAACGAAATTGCACAAAAGCACCCCAAACATGAGTTTTGGACCTAAAGTTGTGGATTGGGCATGTTCGTTGCGAAAAACGAAGAAATGGTTCCGGTGGCAAAAACTCGTGCTTTGTATGCACCCCGATACCCGTTTTCGGAATGGGTGAGGCGCGACAACGAAATTATGCGAAACAATCCCAAACATGAGTTTTGGACCTAAAGTAGTGGATTGGGCATGTTCGTTGCGAAAAACGAAGAAATGGTTCTGGTGGCAAAAACTGAGTTTGTATGCAGCCGATACCCGTTTTCGGAATGGGTGACGTGTTGCAACGAAATTGCGCGAAAACAACCCAAACATGAGTTTTGGATCTAAAGTAGTGGATTGGGCATGTTCGTTGCGAAAAACGAAGAAATGGTTCCGGTGGCAAAAACTCATGCTTTGTATGCACCCCGATACCTGTTTTCGGAATGGGTGACTTGCCGCAACGAAATTGCGTGAAATCACCCCAAACATGAGTTTAGGACCAAAAGTAGTGGATTGGGCATGTTCGTTGCGAAAAATGAAGAAATGGTTCTGGTGGCAAAAACTCATGCTTTGTATGCACCCCGATACCCCTTTTCGGAAGGGGTGACGTGCGGCAACAAAATTGCGGGAAACCACCCCAAACATGAGTTTTGGACCTAAAGTAGTGGATTGGGCATGTTCGTTGCGAAAAATGAAGAAATGGTTCTGGTGGCAAAAACTCGTGCTTTGTATGCACCCCGATACCCGTTTTCGAAATGGGTGACGTGCGGCAACGAAATTTTGTGAAACGATCCCAAACATGAGTTTTGGACCTAAAGTAGTGGATTGGGCATGTTCGTTGCGAAAAACGAACAAATGGTTCGGGTGGCAAAAGCTTGTGCTTTGTATGCACCCTGATACATGTTTTCGGAATGGGTGACGTGCGGCAACGAAATTTTGTGAAACGATCCCAAACATGAGTTTTGGGACTAAAGTAGTGGATTGGGCATGTTCGTTGCGAAAAAACGAAGAAATGGTTCCGGTGGCAAAAACTGAGTTTGTATGCACCCGATACCCGTTTTCGGAATGGGTGATGTGCGGCAACGAAATTGCGCGAAATCAACGTAAACATGAGTTTTGGACCTAAAGTAGTGGAGTGGGCATGTTCGTTGCGAAAAAGGAAGAAATGGTTCCGGTGGCAAAAACTCGTGCTTTGTATGCACCGTGATACCCGTTTTCGGAATGGGTGACGTGCGGCAACGAAATTGCATAAAAGCACCCCAAACATGAGTTTAGGACCTAAAGTAGTGGATTTGGCATGTTCGTTACGAAAAATGAAGAAATGGTTCCGGTGGCAAAAACTCATGCTTTGACTCTTTGTATGCACCCCGATACCCGTTTTCGGAAGGGGTGACGTGCGCCAACGAAATTGCGCGAAACCACCCCAAACATTAGTTTTGGACCTAAAGTAGTGGATTGGGCATGTTCGTTCCGAAAAAAGAAGAAATGGTTCCGGTGGCAAAAACTTGTGCTTTGTATGCACCCCGATACCCGTTTTCGGAATGGGTGAGGCGCGGCAACGAAATTGTGCGAAACAATCCCAAACATGAGTTTTGGACCTAAAGTAGTGGATTGGGCATGTTCGTTGCGAAAAACGAAGAAATGGTTCCGGTGGCAAAAACTCGTGCTTTGTATGCACCCTGATACCCGTTTTCGGAATGGGTGACGTGCGGCAACGAAATTGCACAAAAGCACCCCAAACATGAGTTTTGGACCTAAAATTGTGGATTGGGCATGTTCGTTGCAAAAAACGAAGAAATGGTTCCGGTGGCAAAAACTCGTGCTTTGTATGCACCCCGATACCCATTTTCGGAATGGGTGACTTGCCGCAACGAAATTGCACGAAAGCACCCCAAACATGAGTTTAGGACCTAAAGTAGTGGATTGGGCATGTTCGTTACGAAAAATGAAGAAATGGTTCTGGTGGCAAAAACTCGTGCTTTGTATGCACCGTGACACCCTTTTTCGGAATGGGTGACGTGCGGCAACGAAATTGCACAAAAGCACCCCAAACATGAGTTTTGGAGCTAAAGTTGTGGATTGGGCATGATCGTTGCGAAAAACGAAGAAATGGTTCCGGTGGCAAAAACTCGTGCTTTGTATGCACCCTGATACCCTTTTTCGGAATGGGTGACGTGCGGCAACGAAATTGCACAAAAGCACCCCAAACATGAGTTTTGGACCTAAAGTTGTGGATTGGGCATGTTCGTTGCGAAAAACGAAGAAATGGTTCCGGTGGAAAAAACTCGTGCTTTGTATGCACCCCGATACCCGTTTTCGGAATGGGTGAGGCGCGGCAACGAAATTATGCGAAACAATCCCAAACATGAGTTTTGGACCTAAAGTAGTGGATTGGGCATGTTCGTTGCGAAAAACGAAGAAATGGTTCCGGTGGCAAAAACTGAGTTTGTATGCAGCCGATACCCGTTTTCGGAATGGGTGACGCGTTGCAACGAAATTGCGCGAAAACAACCCAAACATGAGTTTTGGAACTAAAGTAGTGGATTGGGCATGTTCGTTGCGAAAAACGAAGAAATGGTTCCGGTGGCAAAAACTCGTGCTTTGTATGCACCCCGATACCTGTTTTCGGAATGGGTGACTTGCCGCAACGAAATTGCGCGAAATCACCCCAAACATGAGTTTAGGACCAAAAGTAGTGGATTGGGCATGTTCGTTGCGAAAAATGAAGAAATGGTTCTGGTGGCAAAAACTCATGCTTTGTATGCACCCCGATACCCCTTTTCGGAAGGGGTGACGTGCGGCAACAAAATTGCGGGAAACCACCCCAAACATGAGTTTTGGACCTAAAGTAGTGGATTGGGCATGTTCGTTGCGAAAAATGAAGAAATGGTTCTGGTGGCAAAAACTCGTGCTTTGTATGCACCCCGATACCCGTTTTCGAAATGGGTGACGTGCGGCAACGAAATTTTGTGAAACGATCCCAAACATGAGTTTTGGACCTAAAGTAGTGGATTGGACATGTTCGTTGCGAAAAACGAACAAATGGTTCGGGTGGCAAAAGCTTGTGCTTTGTATGCACCCTGATACCTGTTTTCGGAATGGGTGACGTGCGGCAACGAAATTTTGTGAAACGATCCCAAACATGAGTTTTGGGACTAAAGTAGTGGATTGGGCATGTTCGTTGCGAAAAAACGAAGAAATGGTTCCGGTGGCAAAAACTGAGTTTGTATGCACCCGATACCCGTTTTCGGAATGGGTGACGTGTGGCAACGAAATTGCGCGAAATCAATGTAAACATGAGTTTTGGACCTAAAGTAGTGGAGTGGGCATGTTCGTTGCGAAAAAGGAAGAAATGGTTCCGGTGGCAAAAACTCGTGCTTTGTATGCACCCTGATACCCGTTTTCGGAATGGGTGACGTGCGGCAACGAAATTGCATAAAAGCACCCCAAACATGAGTTTAGGACCTAAAGTAGTGGATTTGGCATGTTCGTTACGAAAAATGAAGAAATGGTTCCGGTGGCAAAAACTCATGCTTTGACTCTTTGTATGCACCCCGATACCCGTTTTCGGAAGGGGTGACGTGCGCCAACGAAATTGCGCGAAACCACCCCAAACATTAGTTTTGGACCTAAAGTAGTGGATTGGGCATGTTCGTTCCGAAAAAAGAAGAAATGGTTCCGGTGGCAAAAACTTGTGCTTTGTATGCACCCCGATACCCGTTTTCGGAATGGGTGAGGCGCGGCAACGAAATTGTGCGAAACAATCCCAAACATGAGTTTTGGACCTAAAGTAGTGGATTGGGCATGTTCGTTGCGAAAAACGAAGAAATGGTTCCGGTGGCAAAAACTCGTGCTTTGTATGCACCCTGATACCCGTTTTCGGAATGGGTGACGTGCGGCAACGAAATTGCACAAAAGCACCCCAAACATGAGTTTTGGACCTAAAATTGTGGATTGGGCATGTTCGTTGCGAAAAACGAAGAAATGGTTCCGGTGGCAAAAACTCGTGCTTTGTATGCACCCCGATACCCATTTTCGGAATGGGTGACTTGCCGCAACAAAATTGCGCGAAAGCACCCCAAACATGAGTTTAGGACCTAAAGTAGTGGATTGGGCATGTTCGTTACGAAAAATGAAGAAATGGTTCTGGTGGCAAAAACTCGTGCTTTGTATGCACCGTGACACCCTTTTTCGGAATGGGTGACGTGCGGCAACGAAATTGCACAAAAGCACCCCAAACATGAGTTTTGGACCTAAAGTTGTGGATTGGGCATGTTCGTTGCGAAAAACGAAGAAATGGTTCCGGTGGCAAAAACTCGTGCTTTGTATGCACCCCGATACCCGTTTTCGGAATGGGTGAGGCGCGGCAACGAAATTATGCGAAACAATCCCAAACTTGAGTTTTGGACCTAAAGTAGTGGATTGGGCATGTTCGTTGCGAAAAACGAAGAAATGGTTCCGGTGGCAAAAACTGAGTTTGTATGCAGCCGATACCCGTTTTCGGATTGGGTGACGTGTTGCAACGAAATTGCGCGAAAACAACCCAAACATGAGTTTTGGAACTAAAGTAGTGGATTGGGCATGTTCGTTGCGAAAAACGAAGAAATGGTTCCGGTGGCAAAAACTCGTGCTTTGTATGCACCCCGATACCTGTTTTCGGAATGGGTGACTTGCCGCAACGAAATTGCGCGAAATCACCCCAAACATGAGTTTAGGACCAAAAGTAGTGGATTGGGCATGTTCGTTGCGAAAAATGAAGAAATGGTTCTGGTGGCAAAAACTTGTGCTTTGTATGCACTCTGATACCCGTTTTCGGAATGGGTGAGGCGCGGCAACGAAATTGTGCGAAACAATCCCAAACATGAGTTTTGGACCTAAAGTAGTGGATTGGGCATGTTCGTTGCGAAAAACGAAGAAATGGTTCCGGTGGCAAAAACTCGTGCTTTGTATGCACCCTGATACCTGTTTTCGGAATGGGTGACGTGCGGCAACGAAATTGCACAAAAGCACCCCAAACATGAGTTTTGGACCTAAAATTGTGGATTGGGCATGTTCGTTGCGAAAAACGAAGAAATGGTTCCGGTGGCAAAAACTCGTGCTTTGTATGCACCCCGATACCCATTTTCGGAATGGGTGACTTGCCGCAACGAAATTGCGCGAAAGCACCCCAAACATAAGTTTAGGACCTAAAGTAGTGGATTGGGCATGTTCACTGCGAAAAATGAAGAAATGGTTACGGTGGCAAAACCTCATGGTTTGTATGCACCCCGATACCGTTTTCGGAAGGGGTGACGTGCGGCAACGAAATTGCGCGAAACCACCCCAAACATGAGTTTTGGACCTAAAGTAGTGGAGTGGGCATGTTCATTGCGAAAATCGAAGAAATGGTTCCTGTGGCAAAAACTCGTGCTTTGTATGCACCATGATACCCTTTTTCGGAATGGGTGACGTGCGGCAACGAAATTGCACAAAAGCACCCCAAACATGAGTTTTGGACCTAAAGTTGTGGATTGGGCATGTTCGTTGCGAAAAACGAAGAAATGGTTCCGGTGGCAAAAACTCGTGCTTTGTATGCACCCCGATACCCGTTTTCGGAATGGGTGAGGCGCGACAACGAAATTATGCGAAACAATCCCAAACATGAGTTTTGGACCTAAAGTAGTGGATTGGGCATGTTCGTTGCGAAAAACGAAGAAATGGTTCTGGTGGCAAAAACTGAGTTTGTATGCAGCCGATACCCGTTTTCGGAATGGGTGACGTGTTGCAACGAAATTGCGCGAAAACAACCCAAACATGAGTTTTGGATCTAAAGTAGTGGATTGGGCATGTTCGTTGCGAAAAACGAAGAAATGGTTCCGGTGGCAAAAACTCATGCTTTGTATGCACCCCGATACCTGTTTTCGGAATGGGTGACTTGCCGCAACGAAATTGCGTGAAATCACCCCAAACATGAGTTTAGGACCAAAAGTAGTGGATTGGGCATGTTCGTTGCGAAAAATGAAGAAATGGTTCTGGTGGCAAAAACTCATGCTTTGTATGCACCCCGATACCCCTTTTCGGAAGGGGTGACGTGCGGCAACAAAATTGCGGGAAACCACCCCAAACATGAGTTTTGGACCTAAAGTAGTGGATTGGGCATGTTCGTTGCGAAAAATGAAGAAATGGTTCTGGTGGCAAAAACTCGTGCTTTGTATGCACCCCGATACCCGTTTTCGAAATGGGTGACGTGCGGCAACGAAATTTTGTGAAACGATCCCAAACATGAGTTTTGGACCTAAAGTAGTGGATTGGGCATGTTCGTTGCGAAAAACGAACAAATGGTTCGGGTGGCAAAAGCTTGTGCTTTGTATGCACCCTGATACATGTTTTCGGAATGGGTGACGTGCGGCAACGAAATTTTGTGAAACGATCCCAAACATGAGTTTTGGGACTAAAGTAGTGGATTGGGCATGTTCGTTGCGAAAAAACGAAGAAATGGTTCCGGTGGCAAAAACTGAGTTTGTATGCACCCGATACCCGTTTTCGGAATGGGTGATGTGCGGCAACGAAATTGCGCGAAATCAACGTAAACATGAGTTTTGGACCTAAAGTAGTGGAGTGGGCATGTTCGTTGCGAAAAAGGAAGAAATGGTTCCGGTGGCAAAAACTCGTGCTTTGTATGCACCGTGATACCCGTTTTCGGAATGGGTGACGTGCGGCAACGAAATTGCATAAAAGCACCCCAAACATGAGTTTAGGACCTAAAGTAGTGGATTTGGCATGTTCGTTACGAAAAATGAAGAAATGGTTCCGGTGGCAAAAACTCATGCTTTGACTCTTTGTATGCACCCCGATACCCGTTTTCGGAAGGGGTGACGTGCGCCAACGAAATTGCGCGAAACCACCCCAAACATTAGTTTTGGACCTAAAGTAGTGGATTGGGCATGTTCGTTCCGAAAAAAGAAGAAATGGTTCCGGTGGCAAAAACTTGTGCTTTGTATGCACCCCGATACCCGTTTTCGGAATGGGTGAGGCGCGGCAACGAAATTGTGCGAAACAATCCCAAACATGAGTTTTGGACCTAAAGTAGTGGATTGGGCATGTTCGTTGCGAAAAACGAAGAAATGGTTCCGGTGGCAAAAACTCGTGCTTTGTATGCACCCTGATACCCGTTTTCGGAATGGGTGACGTGCGGCAACGAAATTGCACAAAAGCACCCCAAACATGAGTTTTGGACCTAAAATTGTGGATTGGGCATGTTCGTTGCAAAAAACGAAGAAATGGTTCCGGTGGCAAAAACTCGTGCTTTGTATGCACCCCGATACCCATTTTCGGAATGGGTGACTTGCCGCAACGAAATTGCACGAAAGCACCCCAAACATGAGTTTAGGACCTAAAGTAGTGGATTGGGCATGTTCGTTACGAAAAATGAAGAAATGGTTCTGGTGGCAAAAACTCGTGCTTTGTATGCACCGTGACACCCTTTTTCGGAATGGGTGACGTGCGGCAACGAAATTGCACAAAAGCACCCCAAACATGAGTTTTGGAGCTAAAGTTGTGGATTGGGCATGATCGTTGCGAAAAACGAAGAAATGGTTCCGGTGGCAAAAACTCGTGCTTTGTATGCACCCTGATACCCTTTTTCGGAATGGGTGACGTGCGGCAACGAAATTGCACAAAAGCACCCCAAACATGAGTTTTGGACCTAAAGTTGTGGATTGGGCATGTTCGTTGCGAAAAACGAAGAAATGGTTCCGGTGGAAAAAACTCGTGCTTTTTATGCACCCCGATACCCGTTTTCGGAATGGGTGAGGCGCGGCAACGAAATTATGCGAAACAATCCCAAACATGAGTTTTGGACCTAAAGTAGTGGATTGGGCATGTTCGTTGCGAAAAACGAAGAAATGGTTCCGGTGGCAAAAACTGAGTTTGTATGCAGCCGATACCCGTTTTCGGAATGGGTGACGCGTTGCAACGAAATTGCGCGAAAACAACCCAAACATGAGTTTTGGAACTAAAGTAGTGGATTGGGCATGTTCGTTGCGAAAAACGAAGAAATGGTTCCGGTGGCAAAAACTCGTGCTTTGTATGCACCCCGATACCTGTTTTCGGAATGGGTGACTTGCCGCAACGAAATTGCGCGAAATCACCCCAAACATGAGTTTAGGACCAAAAGTAGTGGATTGGGCATGTTCGTTGCGAAAAATGAAGAAATGGTTCTGGTGGCAAAAACTCATGCTTTGTATGCACCCCGATACCCCTTTTCGGAAGGGGTGACGTGCGGCAACAAAATTGCGGGAAACCACCCCAAACATGAGTTTTGGACCTAAAGTAGTGGATTGGGCATGTTCGTTGCGAAAAATGAAGAAATGGTTCTGGTGGCAAAAACTCGTGCTTTGTATGCACCCCGATACCCGTTTTCGAAATGGGTGACGTGCGGCAACGAAATTTTGTGAAACGATCCCAAACATGAGTTTTGGACCTAAAGTAGTGGATTGGGCATGTTCGTTGCGAAAAACGAACAAATGGTTCGGGTGGCAAAAGCTTGTGCTTTGTATGCACCCTGATACCTGTTTTCGGAATGGGTGACGTGCGGCAACGAAATTTTGTGAAACGATCCCAAACATGAGTTTTGGGACTAAAGTAGTGGATTGGGCATGTTCGTTGCGAAAAAACGAAGAAATGGTTCCGGTGGCAAAAACTGAGTTTGTATGCACCCGATACCCGTTTTCGGAATGGGTGACGTGCGGCAACGAAATTGCGCGAAATCAACGTAAACATGAGTTTTGGACCTAAAGTAGTGGAGTGGGCATGTTCGTTGCGAAAAAGGAAGAAATGGTTCCGGTGGCAAAAACTCGTGCTTTGTATGCACCGTGATACCCGTTTTCGGAATGGGTGACGTGCGGCAACGAAATTGCACAAAAGCACCCCAAACATGAGTTTAGGACCTAAAGTAGTGGATTTGGCATGTTCGTTACGAAAAATGAAGAAATGGTTCCGGTGGCAAAAACTCATGCTTTGACTCTTTGTATGCACCCCGATACCCGTTTTCGGAAGGGGTGACGTGCGCCAACGAAATTGCGCGAAACCACCCCAAACATTAGTTTTGGACCTAAAGTAGTGGATTGGGCATGTTCGTTCCGAAAAAAGAAGAAATGGTTCCGGTGGCAAAAACTTGTGCTTTGTATGCACCCCGATACCCGTTTTCGGAATGGGTGAGGCGCGGCAACGAAATTGTGCGAAACAATCCCAAACATGAGTTTTGGACCTAAAGTAGTGGATTGGGCATGTTCGTTGCGAAAAACGAAGAAATGGTTCCGGTGGCAAAAACTCGTGCTTTGTATGCACCCTGATACCCGTTTTCGGAATGGGTGACGTGCGGCAACGAAATTGCACAAAAGCACCCCAAACATGAGTTTTGGACCTAAAATTGTGGATTGGGCATGTTCGTTGCGAAAAACGAAGAAATGGTGATGTAGCTGAGGTGCCCGATCTTTCGGCGAGTAGAGATAATTCCGATTTGGCGGAAGATGACCCTTGCGATCCGACTACGACGAGCAAGCCCGAGGCGCCAATGCAATCGCTGAACCAACTCCCTGTGGTTACCGACCTTGCTGATGCGAGATCGGCCTGATCACGAAGATCGTTTCCTGTGCGCAATCGAAGAACGAACAAGAAAAAGAGGCGAGCAATCTAATCTATTACTCGAGGGTGGAGTTCTGAATACACGAAGACAGCGCAGATTTGCGCGTGTTCGAGAGTAGCTAAGGCTAACGTAAAACAAAACTCAGAAAATAAAGGAGGCGCAGCTCCTGAATAAATAGAGAGGGGGCGCAGCCCCTAGGGGCGGCCAACCCTAGGTCGTCCATTATGGGCCGCAATTGGGCTGGTTGTCTATCCTTCCGGGCCTTCGTTCTTTAACAACATGATGTAGTTCAATTCTCTTGCACGGGCCCGAGTCACTGGCCCAGGTGGAAGGGGTGGCGCCTGGGCTGGAGAAGGTGCTGCTGGTGTAGATGTGTTCGTGTTGGTGTTGATGTCCGCATCATCCTCCCCTTCTTGAACTGAAGTCGTCCTCGACGGCAACTCCTCATCTTCTCCCGCATACGGTTTCAAATCTGCAACATTAAAACTAGTGGAAACACCAAACTCCGCAGGCAGGTCAAGGATATAAGCATTATCATTAATCTTGGTTAGTACCTTAAAAGGACCAGCAGCACGAGGCATCAATTTAGAACGGCGCAAAGTAGGAAAACGATCCTTTCTCAAATGCAACCAAACCATATCACCAGGTTCAAAAGTAACATGTTTTCTTCCTTTACTACCAGCAACCTGATTTTTTGCATTAGTAGCAGCAATGTTCTGTTTCGTTTGTTCATGTATGGTAATCATTTGTTCAACATGTGCAGAAGCATCTACATGTGGGGAGTTCGTAGCATTAAGTGAAATCAAATCAATAGGTGCCCTAGGAATGTAACCATAAACAATCTGGAAAGGGCACATCTTTGTAGAAGAATGCGTGGCATGATTGTAAGCAAATTCAACATGAGGCAAGCAATCCTCCCAACGTCTCAAATTCTTGTCTAAAACAGCCCTAAGCATGGTAGATAAAGTTCTATTTACTACCTCAGTTTGTCCATCAGTCTGAGGGTGACAAGTAGTGCTAAACAACAATTTAGTTCCCAATTTATTCCAAAGAGATCTCCAAAAATGGCTTAGAAACTTAGCATCGCGATCAGAGACTATTGTTTTTGGAATACCATGTAAACGAATAATTTCTCTAAAGAACAATTCAGCAACAATGCTAGCATCATCAGTTTTATGACAAGGTATAAAGTGAGCCATTTTAGAGAATCTATCAACAACCACAAAAATACTATCCCTCCCCTTCTTAGTTCTAGGCAAGCCCAAAACAAAGTCCATAGAGATATCAAGCCAAGGAGAGGAAGGGACAGGCAAAGGCATATACAAACCATGGTTGTTCAACCGTGACTTAGCTTTCTGACAAGTAGTGCAGCGTGCAACAAGGCGCTCAACATCAGCGCGCATCCGAGGCCAAAAGAAGTGGGCAGCCAACACCTCATGTGTCTTGTAGACGCCAAAGTGCCCCATGAGACCGCCTCCATGTGCTTCCTGTAACAACAAGAGACGAACCGAGCTAGCTGGAACACACAGCTTGTTAGCGCGAAACAGGAACCCATCCTGTATGTGAAATTTGCCCCATGGTTTCCCATTAATACAATGGCCGAAAGCATCTTTAAAATCAGCATCGTCAACATATTGATCCTTCACAGTGTCCAAACCAAAGATTTTAAAATCTAATTGTGACAGCATGGTATAGCGACGAGACAAAGCATCAGCAATAATATTGTCCTTCCCGTTCTTGTGTTTAATAATGTAAGGAAAGGACTCAATGAATTCAACCCATTTAGCATGACGACGGTTCAGATTTGTTTGGGTACGAATATGTTTTAAAGCCTCATGATCAGAATGAATTATGAACTCACGATGCCAAAGATAGTGCTGCCAAATATGCAAAGTGCGCACTAAAGCGTAAAGCTCCTTATCATAAGTAGAATATTTCAGACTAGCACCGCTTAATTTTTCACTAAAATAAGCAACTGGTTTTCCTTCTTGTAACAAAACAGCACCTAGCCCAATACCGCTAGCATCGCATTCAAGCTCAAAAACTTTATTAAAATCAGGCAATTGCAAGAGGGGAGCTTGGGTTAACTTATCTTTCAAAGTGCTGAACGCTACCTCCTGCGAATCACTCCAAGCAAACGGCACATCTTTTTTTGTAAGCTCATGTAGAGGCGCTGCAATGGAGCTAAAATCACGAACAAATCTGCGGTAGAAACCGGCAAGTCCAAGAAAGCTCCGAATTTGTGTGACCGTTGTCGGTGTAGGCCACTCCCGAATGGCAGCAATCTTGCTGCTATCCACCTCAATGCCCTGCGGAGTAACCACATAACCAAGAAACGAGACACGTTGCGTGCAAAATGTGCACTTTTCCATGTTACCAAACAAGCGAGCAGCACGCAAAGCGTCAAAAACAGCACGCAAATGTTCTAAATGCTCCTCTATAGACTTGCTGTAAATAAGGATATCATCGAAATAAACAACAACAAACAAACCTATGAAGGCCCGTAGAACTTCGTTCATTAAACGCATAAAGGTGCTGGGAGCATTAGTCAATCCAAATGGCATAACCAACCATTCATATAAACCAAATTTCGTTTTAAAAGCCGTTTTCCATTCATCACCGAGTTTCATTCTAATCTGATGGTAACCGCTACGCAAATCAACCTTAGAGAAAATAACGGCACCACTAAGCTCATCTAGCATATCATCAAGGCGTGGAATAGGATATCGATAACGAACTGTGATGTTATTAATAGCACGACAATCTACGCACATACGCCATGACCCATCTTTCTTTGGAACGAGTAAAACAGGAACCGAGCAAGGGCTAAGGGACTCACGAATGTAACCCTTCAAGCAGCGTCTGCACCTGGCGCTGGATCTCCTTCGTCTCATCTGGATTTGTACGGTACGGGGCGCGGTTCGGAAGAGAAGCGCCGGGGATGAGATCGATCTGATGCTCAATGCCACGGAGGGGAGGAAGACCCGGTGGTAAGTCCGTAGGATAAACATCAGCATACTCCTGCAAAAGGTTAACAACAGCAGGGGGTATATCCGAAGACGGTGCATCATCAAGCGGAACAAGCATTCGCGAGCATACAAGTGCATAACAGGGCATATGAGCTTCATGGAGATCATCAAAATCAGCACGTGTAGCAAGTAAAACAGGAGAGTGCAACTTGATTTCAGATTTAATAGGTGCGGCTGATGTCGATTTGACTTGTTGTGCAGTTTTAGCAGCCCTAGTAAGATCATCTTTCAAAATTTGGTCAGGGGTCATTGGATGTATAATTATTTTCTGGCCTTTAAACATGAAAGAATAATGATTTGAACGACCATGATGTAAACTATCAGTATCATGTTGCCAAGGTCGACCTAATAACAAAGAGCATGCTTCCATAGGAATAACATCGCAATCAGCATAATCAGAATAAGAACCTAGCGAAAAGGGGACACGTACCGAACGTGTTACCTTTATTTTACCACCATCATTAAGCCATTGAATGTGATACGGATGTGGATGTGTGCGAGTGGGTAAGGATAATTTCTCTACCAACGCTGTACTTGCCAAATTGTTGCAGCTGCCACTATCGATGATGATGCGAATCGACCGTTCGTGCACGACGCCCTTGGTATGGAATAGAGTGTGTCGCTGATTTTTTTCGGCCTGGGCAACCTGTGTGCTGAGAACACGCTGCACAACAAGACTCTCATACCTATCGGCGTCGATGGGATCAACGTGGACTTCCTCATTTTCTGCATGGTTAGTGGCAATCATAGCATGACTAGTTTCCTCAGAATCACTGGCTGAAGAGTACTCACCATTGTCACGTATAAGCAAGGTACGCTTGTTTGGGCAGTCCCGAATCATGTGCCCAAACCCTCTGCAACGATGGCACTGAATATCCCGTGTACGTCCTGTGGAAGAAGCGGCGCCTTTGGCAGGGGGCGCCACTGGCTTGGTCGTCCCTGTGCGCGATGTAGTGCTAGGCGTAGAAGGTGCAGGGCTGGAAGGAGTTGAGCTGTGTGTTGGACCCCGGCCTGCAAGAGAGTTAGTATATGTCTTTGATCGTCGTCCCTGCACTTCACGTTCAGCTTTGCAAGCATATTCAAACAATGTGGTTATATCAAAATAATCCTTATAATCAAGTATATCCTGAATTTCCCTGTTCAAACCACCACGAAAACGTGCCATAGCAGCGTCATCCGACTCAACTAAACCACAACGAAGCATACCCTTTTGTAACTCCTGGTAATAATCCTCAACAGACTGTGAACCTTGTTGAAAACGCTGCATTTTGTTAAGCAAATCACGAGCATAATAGGAAGGAACAAATCTGTGGCGCATGGCAGTTTTTAATTGGGTCCAAGTAATGACACTGTTAATGGGAAGTTTTTGTTTATACTCACGCCACCAAATTAAAGCAAAATCAGTAAATTCACTAATGGCAGCCTTCACTTGGCTATTAGCAGGAATATCATGGCATGAAAATTTCTGTTCTACCTCTAATTCCCAATCAAGATATGCAGCAGGATCATATTTACCATTAAAAGATGGAATTTTAAATTTAAGCTTAGAAAATAAGTCATTAGGGGGATGACGAACCACACGACGTGCACGACCACGGCGATCTCCATCGTCCTGCTCAGTGTCACCGCCGTATTCCTGCTCCATCTTTGTCGTCAATGCATCAAGGCGTGCCAGGATGGTGTCGAGTGTGGTGCGAGTCGCCGTTTGAGCAAGGTCAAGTTGGTTGAAACGCTCGGTCGTCGAAGTGATCGTTGAATCAAGCCGTTCATGCATCGTCCTAATGTCAGCAGCAAGTCCATCAACTTGTCCCCTTACTTCCTGCAACTGGGCATCCACCATGTCGTGTGCTCCTGCCATAGTTAGCACAAACACCAAAAGGAGAAAAACCAACGACAAAAACAGGGGTGTACTGCTCACAAGGCGCTCACACTAGTGCTGTTATCAAGTTCTTATTCGTTCTTACCAAGCCACAGTGGTGAACTGCAACCAACAGGTGGAACCGGTGAAAGATTGGATGAGCGATTGCGTGGAGAAACAGAAACCTGCTCGTCGTAGAAATATGTGGAGTTGTGGGTAGGCTGCACTCAAGTCAAGGATTAGCACGATCAAACAATAATGCAAAGTTGAATTATAGTGCAAAACACGAAACTATATTGCTGGCCACAGGTGCAAAGGATGGATGGAACTAGCAGAATGGCAGTACCGTAAATATTGTACTAGTGATGCCAAAAAGGCACTAGTAGAAATCACAGGTGATTTTGTTTTTCTTTTTTGTATGATTTTTTTGATATTTTTCTCAGCACAAGAAGCAACAAGATAGGAGCTACACGAAGTTTCACCTAAAACAGATATCAGATGTGGTCTACAGAAAATCAGGAAATTCTCTGAAAAGCGTGCGAGAACTTTGACGGATTTTTTTCTTTATTTTCCTGAATTTTTTTGACAATTTTGTCGAACCCCAAACAGACCGTAGGTGAGTTTGGCCGGCCTCAGAATGGTGTGAACTAGCTCCTGTAAAAATTTCAGATTTTTTGGACACCCGAGCGAAAAGTTATGCCCGGTTTAAGGAAGGTTCCTCAAGTTATGTTTTCAAACGACCGGGATGAAACAACCGTATCCTTTCTCCTTCGTTGTTTTTTTTGTTTCTGTTTTTTTTTTTGACGTAATCGAAGGAGAAAAACAAGGAAACGATACGATGTTGACTCGGTTTGTTTTTTTTTTCTATTTTTTTTTTCGTAACCGAAGGAGAAAATCAAGGAAACGGCCGTTGACTCGGTTTGTTTTTTCTGTTTTTTTTTTGACGTAACCGAAGGAGAAAAACAAGGAAACAATGTTGACTCGGTTTGTGGCGTGATCAAACGGGAGATGGTGGCGGCGCTATGGTTTGAAAGGTGGAAGAACACAATGCAACCAGCAACAAATGACGCGAAAGCACACAAATTCAACAATGCAGATTATTGAAAGAAAGTGCGAGGCTCAAAAGGGTGCTGGGATAAGATCTAACCTGAATTTTTATGTGGTTTTGTGGACTGTAGGAAAAACAAACGCTCGATAAACTCACCGATCAACCTGGAAATCTGATACCAATTGATGTAGCTGAGGTGCCCGATCTTTCGGCGAGTAGAGATAATTCCGATTTGGCGGAAGATGACCCTTGCGATCCGACTACGACGAGCAAGCCCGAGGCGCCAATGCAATCGCTGAACCAACTCCCTGTGGTTACCGACCTTGCTGATGCGAGATCGGCCTGATCACGAAGATCGTTTCCTGTGCGCAATCGAAGAACGAACAAGAAAAAGAGGCGAGCAATCTAATCTATTACTCGAGGGTGGAGTTCTGAATACACGAAGACAGCGCAGATTTGCGCGTGTTCGAGAGTAGCTAAGGCTAACGTAAAACAAAACTCAGAAAATAAAGGAGGCGCAGCTCCTGAATAAATAGAGAGGGGGCGCAGCCCCTAGGGGCGGCCAACCCTAGGTCGTCCATTATGGGCCGCAATTGGGCTGGTTGTCTATCCTTCCGGGCCTTCGTTCTTTAACAACATGATGTAGTTCAATTCTCTTGCACGGGCCCGAGTCACTGGCCCAGGTGGAAGGGGTGGCGCCTGGGCTGGAGAAGGTGCTGCTGGTGTAGATGTGTTCGTGTTGGTGTTGATGTCCGCATCAAATGGTTCCGGTGGCAAAAACTCGTGCTTTGTATGCACCCCGATACCCATTTTCGGAATGGGTGACTTGCCGCAACGAAATTGCGCGAAAGCACCCCAAACATGAGTTTAGGACCTAAAGTAGTGGATTGGGCATGTTCACTGCGAAAAATGAAGAAATGGTTACGGTGGCAAAAACTCATGTTTTGTATGCACCCCGATACCGTTTTCGGAAGGGGTGACGTGCGGCAACGAAATTGCGCGAAACCACCCCAAACATGAGTTTTGGACCTAAAGTAGGGAGTGGGCATGTTCATTGCGAAAATCGAAGAAATGGTTCCTGTGGCAAAAACTCGTGCTTTGTATGCACCGTGATACCCTTTTTCGGAACGGGTGACGTGCGGCAACGAAATTGCACAAAAGCACCCCAAACATGAGTTTTGGACCTAAAGTAGTGGATTGGGCATGTTCGTTGCGAAAAATGAAGAAATGGTTCGGTGGCAAAAACTCATGCTTTGTATGCACCCCAATACCCGTTTTCGGAAGGGGTGACGTGCGGCAACGAAATTGCGCGAAATCAACCCAAACATGAGTTTTGGACCTAAATTAGTGGATTGGGCATGTTCGTTGCGAAAAACGAAGAAATAGTTTCGGTGGCAAAAACTCGTGCTTTGTATGCACCCCGATACCCGTTTTCGGAATGGGTGACGTGCGGCAACGAAATTGCGCGAAAGCACCCCAAACATGAGTTTAGGACCTAAAGTTGTGGATTGGGCATGTTCGTTGCGAAAAACAAAGAAACGGTTCCGGTGGCAAAAACTCGTGCTTTGTATGCACCCGGGTACCCGTTTTCGGAATCGGTGACGTGCGGCAACGAAATTGCGCGAAACGATCCCAAACATGAGTTTTGGACCTAAATTAGTGGATTGGGCAAGTTCGTTGCCAAAAACGAAAAAATGGTTCCGGTGGCAAAAACTGAGTTTGTATGCAGCCGATACCCGTTTTCGGAATGGGTGACGTGCGGCAACAAAATTGCGCGAAAACAACCCAAACATGAGTTTTGGAACTAAAGTAGTGGATTGGGCATGTTCGTTGCGAAAAACGAAGAAATGGTTCCGGTGGCAAAAACTCGTGCTTTCTATGCACCCTGATACCCGTTTTCGGAATGGGTGACGTGCGGCAACGAAATTACACAAAAGCACCCCAAACATGAGTTTTGGACCTAAAGTTGTGGATTGGGCATGTTCGTTGCGTAAAACGAAGAAATGGTTCCGGTGGCAAAAACTCGTGCTTTGTATGCACCCCGAAACCCGTTTTCGGAATGGTTGAGGTGCGACAACGAAATTGTGCGAAACGATCCCAAACATGAGTTTTGGACCTAAAGTAGTGGATTGGGCATGTTCGTTGCGAAAAACGAAGAAATGATTCTGGTGGCAAAAACTGAGTTAGTATGCACCCGATACCCGTTTTCGGAATGGGTGACGTGCGGCAACGAAATAGCACAAAAGCACCCCAAACATGAGTTTCGAACCTAAAGTTGTGGATTGGGCATGTTCGTTGCGAAAAACGAAGAAATGGTTCCGATGGCAAAAACTCGTGCTTTGTACGCACCCCGATACCCGTTTTCGGAATGGGTGACGTGCCGCAACGAAATTGCGCGAAAGCACCCCAAACATGAGTTTAGGACCTAAAGTAGTGGATTGGGCATGTTCGTTGCAAAAATGAAGAAATGGTTCCGGTAGCAAAAACTCATGCTTTGTATGCACCCCGATACCCGTTTTCGGAAGGGGTAACGTGCGGCAACGAAATTGCGTGAAACCACCCCAAACATGAGTTTTGGACCTAAAGTAGTGGATTGGGCATGTTCGTTGCGAAAAACGAAGAAATGGTTCCGGTGGCAAAAAGTCGTGCTTTGTATGCACCCCGATACCCATTTTCGAAATGGGTGAGGCGCGGCAACGAAATTGTGCGAAACAATCCCAAACATGAGTTGTGGACCTAAAGTTGTGGATTCGTCTTGTTTGTTGCGAAAAACGAAGAAATGGGTCCGGTGGTAAAAACTGAGTTTGTATGCAGCCGTTTTCGAAATGGGTGACGTGCGGCAACGAAATTGCGCGAAAGCACCCCAAACATAAGTTTAGGACCTAAAGTTGTGGATTGGGCATGTTCGTTGTGAAAAATAAAGAAACGGTTACGGTGGCAAAAACTCGTGCTTTGTATGCACCCCGGTACCAGTTTTCGAAATGGGTGACGTGCGGCAACGAAATTGCGCGAAACGATTGCAAACATGAGTTTTGAACCTAAAGTTGTGGATTGGGCATGTTCGTTGCGAAAAACGAAGAAATGGTTCCGGTGGCAAAAACTCGTGCTTTGTATGCACCCCGATACCCGTTTACGGAATGGGTGACGTGTCGCAACGAAATTGCGCGAAAGCACCCCAAACATGAGTTTAGGACTTAAAGTAGTGGATTGGGCAGGTTTGTTACGAAAAACGAAGAAATGGTTCCGGTGGCAAAAACTCGTGGTTTGTATGCACCCTGATACCCCCGAAAATGGGTGACGTGCGGCAACAAAATTGCACAAAAGCACCCCAAACTTGAGTTTGGGACCTAAAGTTGTGGATTGGGCATGTTCGTTGCGAAAAACGAAGAAATGGTTCCGGTGGCAAAAACTCGTGCTTTGTACGCACCCCGATACCCGTTTTCGGAATGGGTGACGTGCCGCAACGAAATTGCGCGAAAGCACCCCAAACATGAGTTTAGGACCTAAAGTAGTGGATTGGGCATGTTCGTTGCAAAAAATGAAGAAATGGTTCTGGTAGCAAAAACTCATGCTTTGTATGCACCCCGATACCCGTTTTCGGAAGGGGTAACGTGCGGCAACGAAATTGCGTGAAACCACCCCAAACATGAGTTTTGGACCTAAAGTAGTGGATTGGGCATGTTCGTTGCGAAAAACGAAGAAATGGTTCCGGTGGCAAAAAGTCGTGCTTTGTATGCACCCCGATACCCATTTTCGAAATGGGTGAGGCGCGACAACGAAATTGTGCGAAACAATCCCAAACATGAGTTGTGGACCTAAAGTTGTGGATTCGTCTTGTTTGTTGCGAAAAACGAAGAAATGGGTCCGGTGGTAAAAACTGAGTTTGTATGCAGCCGTTTTCGAAATGGGTGACGTGCGGCAACGAAATTGCGCGAAAGCACCCCAAACATAAGTTTGGACCTAAAGTTGTGGATTGGGCATGTTCGTTGTGAAAAATAAAGAAACGGTTACGGTGGCAAAAACTCGTGCTTTGTATGCACCCCGGTACCAGTTTTCGGAATGGGTGACGTGCGGCAACGAAATTGCGCGAAACGATTGCAAACATGAGTTTTGGACCTAAAGTTGTGGATAGGGCATGTTCGTTGCGAAAAACGAAGAAATGGTTCTGGTGGCAAAAACTCGTGCTTTGTATGCACCCCGATACCCGTTTACGGAATGGGTGACGTGTCGCAACGAAATTGCGCGAAAGCACCCCAAACATGAGTTTAGGACCTAAAGCAGTGGATTGGGCATGTTCGTTGCGAAAAACGAAGAAATGGTTCCGGTGGCAAAAACTCGTGCTTTGTATGCACCCTGATACCCGTTTTCGGAATGGGTGACGTGCGGCAACGAAATTGCACAAAAGCACCCCAAACTTGAGTTTGGGACCTAAAGTTGTGGATTGGGCATGTTCGTTGCGAAAAACGAAGAAATGGTTCCGGTGGCAAAAACTCGTGCTTTTTATGCACCCCGATACCCTTGCCGCAACGAGATTGCGCGAAAGCACCCCAAACATGAGTTTTGGACCTAAAGTAGTGGATTGGGCATGTTCGTTGCGAAAAATGAAGAAATGGTTCCGGTGGCAAAAACTCATGCTTTGTATGCACCCCGATACCCGTTTTCGGAAGGGGTGACGTGAGGCAACGAAATTGCGCGAAACCACCCCAAACATGAGTTTTGGACCTAAAGTAGTGGATTGGGCATGTTCGTTGCGAAAAACGAAGAAATGGTTCCGGTGGCAAAAACTCGTGCTTTGTATGCACCCCGAAACCCGTTTTTGGAATGGGTGATGTGCGGCAACAAAATTGTGCCAAACGATCCCAAACATGAGTTTTGCACGTAAAGTAGTGGATTGGGCATGTTCGTTGCGAAAAACGAAGAAATGGTTCCGGTGGCAAAAACTCGTGCGTTGTATGCACCCCGATACCCGTTTTCGGAATGGGTGACGTGCCGCAATGAAATTGCGTTAAAGCACCCCAAACATGAGTTTAGGACCTAAAGTAGTGGATTGGGCATGTTCGTTGCGAAAAATGAAGAAATGGTTCCGGTGGCAAAAACTCATGCTTTGTATGCACCCCGAAACCCGTTTTCGGAATGGGTGACGTGCGGCAACGGAATTACGCGAAAACAACCCAAACATGAGTTTTGGACCTAAAGTAGTGGAGTGGGCATGTTCGTTGCGAAAAAACGAAGAAATGGTTTCGGTGGCAAAAACTCGTGCTTTGTATGCACCCGATACCCGTTTTCGGAATGGGTGACGTGCGGCAACGAAATTGCGCGAAATCAACCCGAACATGAGTTTTGGACCTAAATTAGTGGATTGGGCATGTTTGTTGCGAAAAACGAAGAAATGGTTCCGGTGGCAAAAACTCGTGCTTTGTATGCACTCGATACCCGTTTTCGGAATGCGTGACGTGCGGCAACGAAATTGCGCGAAAGCACCCCAAACATGAGTTTAGGACCTAAAGTAGTGGATTGGGCATGTTCGTTGCGAAAAACGAAGAAATGGTTCCGGTGGCAAAAACTCGTGCTTTGTATGCACCCGTACCCGTTTTCGGAATGGGTGACGTGCGACAACGAAATTGCGTGAAATCAACCCAAACATGAGTTTTGGACCAAAAGTAGTGGAGTGGGCATGTTCGTTGCGAAAAACGAAGAAATGGTTCCGGTGGCAAAAACTCGTGCTTTGTATGCACCCGATACCCGTTTTCGGAATGGGTGACGTGCGGCAACGAAATTGCGCGAAACCACCCCAAACATGAGTTTTGGACCTGAAGTAGTGGATTGCGCATGTTCGTTGCGAAAAATGAAGAAACGGTTCCGGTGGCAAAAACTCGTGCTTTGTATGCACCCCGATACCCGTTTTCGGAATGGGTGACGTGCGCCAACGAAATTGTGCGAAACAATCCCAAACATGAGTTTTGGACCTAAAGTAGTGGATTGGGCATGTTCGTTGCGAAAAACGAAGAAATGGTTCCGGTGGCAAAAACTGAGTTTATATGCACCTGATACCCGTTTTCGGAATGGGTGACGTGCGGCAACGGAATTGTGCGAAAAAATCCAAACATCAGTTTTGGACCTAATGTAGTGGAATGGGCATGTTCGTTACGAAAAATGAAGAAATGGTTCCGGTGGCAAAAACTCGTGCTTTGTATGGACCCTGATACCCGTTTTCGGAATGGATGACGTGCGGCAACGAAATTGCACAAAAGCACCCCAAACATGAGTTTTGGACCTAAAGTTGTGGATTGGGCATGTTCGTTGCGAAAAACGAAGAAATGGTTCCGGTGGCAAAAACTCGTGCTTTGTATGCACCCCGATACCCGTTTTCGGAATGGGTGACGTGTCGCAATGAAATTGCGTTAAAGCACCCCAAACATGAGTTTAGGACCTAAAGTAGTGGATTGGGCATGTTCGTTGCGAAAAATGAAGAAATGGTTCCGGTGGCAAAAACTCATGCTTTGTATGCACCCCGATACCCGTTTTCGGAAGGGGTGACGTGCGGCAACGAAATTGCGCGAAACCACCCCAAACATTAGTTTTGGACCTAAAGTAGTGGATTGGGCATGTTCGTTGCGAAAAACGAAGAAATGGTTCCGGTGGCAAAAACTCGTGCTTTGTATGCACCCTGAAACCCGTTTTTGGAATGGGTGAGGTGCGGCAACAAAATTGTGCCAAACGATCCCAAACATGAGTTTTGCACGTAAAGTAGTGGATTGGGCATGTTCGTTGCGAAAAACGAAGAAATGGTTCCGGTGGCAAAAACCAGTGCTTTGTATGCACCCGATACCCGTTTTCGGAATGGGTGACGTGCGGCAACGAAATTGCGCGAAATCAACCCAAACATGAGTATTGGACCTAAATTAGTGGATTGAGCATGTTCGTTGCGAAAAACGAAGAAATAGTTTCGGTGGCAAAAACTCGTGCTTTGTATGCACCCCGATAATCGTTTTCGGAATGTTTGACGTGCGGCAACGAAATTGCGCGAAAGCACCCCAAACATGAGTTTAGGACCTAAAGTTGTGGATTGGGCATGTTCGTTGTGAAAAATAAAGAAACGGTTACGGTGGCAAAAACTCGTGCTTTGTATGCACCCTGGTACCAGTTTTCGGAATAGGTGACGTGCGGCAACGAAATTGCGCGAAACGATTGCAAACATGAGTTTTGGACCTAAAGTTGTGGATTGGGCATGTTCGTTGTGATAAACGAAGAAATGGTTCCGGTGGCAAAAACTCGTGCTTTGTATGCACCCCGATACCCGTTTTCAGAATGGGTGACGTGCCACAACGAAATTGCGCGAAAGCACCCCAAACATGAGTTTAGGACCTAAAATGTGGATTGGGCATGTTCGTTGTGAAAAATGAAGAAATGGTTCCGGTGGCAAAAACTCATGCTTTGTATGCACCCCGATACCCGTTTTCGGAAGGGGTGACGTGCGGCAACGAAATTGCGCGAAATCAACCCAAACAAGAGTTTTGGACCTAAATTAGTGGATTGGGCATGTTCGTTGCGAAAAACGAAGAAATAGTTTCGGTGGCAAAAACTCGTGCTTTGTATGCACCTCGATACCCGTTTTCGGAATGGGTGACGTGCGGCAACGAAATTGCGCGAAAACACCCCAAACATGAGTTTAGGACCTAAAGTTGTGGATTGGGCATGTTCGTTGCGAAAAACGAAGAAACGGTTACGGTGGCAAAAACTCGTGCTTTGTATGCACCCGGTACCCGTTTTCGGAATGGGTGACGTGCGGCAAAAAAATTGCGTGAAACGATCCCAAACATGAGTTTTGGACCTAAAGTAGTGGATTGGGCATGTTCGTTGCGAAAAACGAAGAAATGGTTCCGGTGGCAAAAACTGAGTTTGTATGCAGCCGATACCCGTTTTCGGAATGGGTGACGTGCGGCAACGAAATTGTGCGAAAACAACCCAAACATGAGTTTTGGACCTAAAGTAGTGGATTGGGCATGTTCTTTGCGAAAAACGAAGAAATGGTTCCGGTGGCAAAAACTCGTGCTTTGTATGCACCCTGAAACCCGTTTTTGGAATGGGTGAGGTGCGGCAACAAAATTGTGCCAAACGATCCCAAACATGAGTTTTGCACGTAAAGTAGTGGATTGGGCATGTTCGTTGCGAAAAACGAAGAAATGGTTCCGGTGGCAAAAACCAGTGCTTTGTATGCACCCGATACCCGTTTTCGGAATGGGTGACGTGCGGCAACGAAATTGCGCGAAATCAACCCAAACATGAGTATTGGACCTAAATTAGTGGATTGAGCATGTTCGTTGCGAAAAACGAAGAAATAGTTTCGGTGGCAAAAACTCGTGCTTTGTACGCACCCCGATAACCGTTTTCGGAATGTTTGACGTGCGGCAACGAAATTGCGCGAAAGCACCCCAAACATGAGTTTAGGACCTAAAGTTGTGGATTGGGCATGTTCGTTGTGAAAAATAAAGAAACGGTTACGGTGGCAAAAACTCGTGCTTTGTATGCACCCTGGTACCAGTTTTCGGAATAGGTGACGTGCGGCAACGAAATTGCGCGAAACGATTGCAAACATGAGTTTTGGACCTAAAGTTGTGGATTGGGCATGTTCGTTGTGAAAAACGAAGAAATGGTTCCGGTGGCAAAAACTCGTGCTTTGTATGCACCCCGATACCCGTTTTCAGAATGGGTGACGTGCCACAACGAAATTGCGCGAAAGCACCCCAAACATGAGTTTAGGACCTAAAATGTGGATTGGGCATGTTCGTTGCGAAAAATGAAGAAATGGTTCCGGTGGCAAAAACTCATGCTTTGTATGCACCCCGATACCCGTTTTCGGAAGGGGTGACGTGCGGCAACGAAATTGCGCGAAATCAACCCAAACAAGAGTTTTGGACCTAAATTAGTGGATTGGGCATGTTCGTTGCGAAAAACGAAGAAATAGTTTCGGTGGCAAAAACTCGTGCTTTGTATGCACCTCGATACCCGTTTTCGGAATGGGTGACGTGCGGCAACGAAATTGCGCGAAAACACCCCAAACATGAGTTTAGGACCTAAAGTTGTGGATTGGGCATGTTCGTTGCGAAAAACGAAGAAACGGTTACGGTGGCAAAAACTCGTGCTTTGTATGCACCCGGTACCCGTTTTCGGAATGGGTGACGTGCGGCAAAAAAATTGCGTGAAACGATCCCAAACATGAGTTTTGGACCTAAAGTAGTGGATTGGGCATGTTCGTTGCGAAAAACGAAGAAATGGTTCCGGTGGCAAAAACTGAGTTTGTATGCAGCCGATACCCGTTTTCGGAATGGGTGACGTGCGGCAACGAAATTGTGCGAAAACAACCCAAACATGAGTTTTGGACCTAAAGTAGTGGATTGGGCATGTTCTTTGCGAAAAACGAAGAAATGGTTCCGGTGGCAAAAACTCGTGCTTTGTATGCACCCTGAAACCCGTTTTTGGAATGGGTGAGGTGCGGCAACAAAATTGTGCCAAATGATCCCAAACATGAGTTTTGCACGTAAAGTAGTGGATTGGGCATGTTCGTTGCGAAAAACGAAGAAATGGTTCCGGTGGCAAAAACCAGTGCTTTGTATGCACCCGATACCCGTTTTCGGAATGGGTGACGTGCGGCAACGAAATTGCGCGAAATCAACCCAAACATGAGTATTGGACCTAAATTAGTGGATTGAGCATGTTCGTTGCGAAAAACGAAGAAATAGTTTCGGTGGCAAAAACTCGTGCTTTGTACGCACCCCGATAACCGTTTTCGGAATGTTTGACGTGCGGCAACGAAATTGCGCGAAAGCACCCCAAACATGAGTTTAGGACCTAAAGTTGTGGATTGGGCATGTTCGTTGTGAAAAATAAAGAAACGGTTACGGTGGCAAAAACTCGTGCTTTGTATGCACCCTGGTACCAGTTTTCGGAATAGGTGACGTGCGGCAACGAAATTGCGCGAAACGATTGCAAACATGAGTTTTGGACCTAAAGTTGTGGATTGGGCATGTTCGTTGTGAAAAACGAAGAAATGGTTCCGGTGGCAAAAACTCGTGCTTTGTATGCACCCCGATACCCGTTTTCAGAATGGGTGACGTGCCACAACGAAATTGCGCGAAAGCACCCCAAACATGAGTTTAGGACCTAAAATGTGGATTGGGCATGTTCGTTGCGAAAAATGAAGAAATGGTTCCGGTGGCAAAAACTCATGCTTTGTATGCACCCCGATACCCGTTTTCGGAAGGGGTGACGTGCGGCAACGAAATTGCGCGAAATCAACCCAAACAAGAGTTTTGGACCTAAATTAGTGGATTGGGCATGTTCGTTGCGAAAAACGAAGAAATAGTTTCGGTGGCAAAAACTCGTGCTTTGTATGCACCTCGATACCCGTTTTCGGAATGGGTGACGTGCGGCAACGAAATTGCGCGAAAGCACCCCAAACATGAGTTTAGGACCTAAAGTTGTGGATTGGGCATGTTCGTTGCGAAAAACGAAGAAACGGTTACGGTGGCAAAAACTCGTGCTTTGTATGCACCCGGTACCCGTTTTCGGAATGGGTGACGTGCGGCAAAAAAATTGCGTGAAACGATCCCAAACATGAGTTTTGGACCTAAAGTAGTGGATTGGGCATGTTCGTTGCGAAAAACGAAGAAATGGTTCCGGTGGCAAAAACTGAGTTTGTATGCAGCCGATACCCGTTTTCGGAATGGGTGACGTGCGGCAACGAAATTGTGCGAAAACAACCCAAACATGAGTTTTGGACCTAAAGTAGTGGATTGGGCATGTTCTTTGCGAAAAACGAAGAAATGGTTCCGGTGGCAAAAACTCGTACTTTGTATGCACCCTGATACCCGTTTTCGGAATGAGTGACGTGCGGCAACGAAATTGCATAAAAGCACCCCAAACAAGAGTTTTGGACCTAAAGTTGTGGATTGGGCATGTTCGTTGCGAAAAACGAAGAAATGGTTTCGGTGGCAAAAACTCGTGCTTTGTATGCACCCCGATACCCGTTTTCGGAATGGGTGACGTGCCGCAACGAAATTGCGCGAAAGCACCCCAAACATGAGTTTAGGACCTAAAGTAGTGGATTGGGCATGTTCGTTGCGAAAAATAAAGAAATGGTTCCGGTGGCAAAAACTCGTGCTTTGTATGCACGCCGATACTCGTTTTCAGAATGGGTGACGTGCGGCAACGAAATTGCGCGAAATCAACCCAAACATGAGTTTTGGACCTAAATTAGTGGATTGGGCATGTTCGTTGCGAAAAACGAAGAAATGGTTCCGGTGTCAAAAACTCGTGCTTTGTATGCACCCCGATACCCGTTTTCGGAATGGGTGACGTGCCGCAACGAAATTGCGCAAAAACACCCCAAACATGAGTTTAGGACCTAAAGCAGTGGATTGGGCATGTTCGTTGCGAAAAATGAAGAAATGGTTTCGGTGGCAAAAACTCATGCTTTGTATGCACCCCGATACCCGTTTTCGGAAGGGGTGACGTGCGGCAACGAAATTGCGCGAAACCACCCCTGATGAAGCTGAGGTGCCCGATCTTTCGGCGAGTAGAGATAATTCCGATTTGGCGGAAGATGACCCTTGCGATCCGACTACGACGAGCAAGCCCGAGGCGCCAATGCAATCGCTGAACCAACTCCCTGTGGTTACCGACCTTGCTGATGCGAGATCGGCCTGATCACGAAGATCGTTTCCTGTGCGCAATCGAAGAACGAAGAAGAACAAGATGCGAGCAATCTAATCTATTACTCGAGGGTGGAGTTCTGAATACACGAAGACAGCGCAGATTTGCGCGTGTTCGAGAGTAGCTAAGGCTAACGTAAAACAAAACTCAGGAAATAAAGGAGGCACAGCTCCTGAATAAATAGAGAGGGGGCGCAACCCCTAGGGGCGGCCAACCCTAGGTCGTCCATTATGGGCCGCAATTGGGCTGGTCGTCTATTCTTCCGGGCCTTCGTTCTTTAACAACATGATGTAGTTCAATTCTCTTGCACGGGCCCGAGTCACTGGCCCAGGTGGAAGGGGTGGCGCCTGGGCTGGAGAAGGTGCTGCTGGTGTAGATGTGCTCGTGTTGGTGTTGATGTCCGCATCATCCTCCCCTTCTTGAACTGAAGTCGTCCTCGACGACAACTCCTCATCTTCTCCCGCATACGGTTTCAAATCTGCAACATTAAAACTAGTGGAAACACCAAACTCCGCAGGTAGGTCGAGGGTATAAGCATTATCATTAATCTTGGTTAGTATCTTAAAAGGACCAGCAGCACGAGGCATCAATTTAGAATGGCGCAAAGTAGGAAAACGATCCTTTCTCAAATGCAACCAAACCATATCACCAGGTTCAAAAGTAACATGTTTTCTTCCTTTACTACCAGCAACCTGATTTTTTGTATTAGTAGCAGCAATGTTCTGTTTCGTTTGTTCATGTATGGTAATCATTTGTTCAACATGTGCAGAAGCATCTACATGTGGGGCGTTCGCAGCATTAAGTGAAATCAAATCAATAGGTGCCCTAGGAATGTAACCATAAACAATCTGGAAAGGGCACATCTTTGTAGAAGAATGCGTGGCATGATTGTAAGCAAATTCAACATGAGGCAAGCAATCCTCCCAACGTCTCAAATTCTTGTCTAAAACAGCCCTAAGCATGGTAGATAAAGTTCTATTTACTACCTCAGTTTGTCCATCAGTCTGAGGGTGACAAGTAGTGCTAAACAACAATTTAGTTCCCAATTTATTCCAAAGAGATCTCCAAAAATGGCTTAGAAACTTAGCATCGCGATCAGAGACTATTGTTTTTGGAATACCATGTAAACGAATAATTTCTCTAAAGAACAATTCAGCAACAATGCTAGCATCATCAGTTTTATGACAAGGTATAAAGTGAGCCATTTTAGAGAATCTATCAACAACCACAAAAATACTATCCCTCCCCTTCTTAGTTCTAGGCAAGCCCAAAACAAAGTCCATAGAGATATCAAGCCAAGGAGAAGAAGGGACAGGCAAAGGCATATACAAACCATGGTTGTTCAACCGTGACTTAGCTTTCTGACAAGTAGTGCAGCGTGCAACAAGGCGCTCCACATCAGCGCGCATCCGAGGCCAAAAGAAGTGGGCAGCCAACACCTCATGTGTCTTGTAGACGCCAAAATGCCCCATGAGACCGCCTCCATGCGCTTCCTGTAACAACAAAAGACGAACCGAGCTAGCTGGAACACACAGCTTGTTAGCGCGAAACAGGAACCCATCCTGTATGTGAAATTTGCCCCATGGTTTCCCATTAATACAATGGCCGAAAGCATCTTTAAAATCAGCATCGTCAACATATTGATCCTTCACAGTGTCCAAACCAAAGATTTTAAAATCTAACTGTGACAGCATGGTATAGCGACGAGACAAAGCATCAGCAATAACATTGTCCTTCCCGTTCTTGTGTTTAATAATGTAAGGAAAGGACTCAATGAATTCTACCCATTTAGCATGACGACGGTTCAGATTTGTTTGGGTACGAATATGTTTTAAAGCCTCATGATCAGAATGGATTATAAACTCACGATGCCAAAGATAGTGCTGCCATGTATGCAAAGTGCGCACTAAAGCGTAAAGCTCCTTATCATAAGTAGAATATTTCAGACTAGCACCGCTTAATTTTTCACTAAAATAAGCAACTGGTTTTCCTTCTTGTAACAAAACAGCACCTAGCCCAATACCGCTAGCATCGCATTCAAGCTCAAACACTTTATTAAAATCAGGCAATTGCAATAGGGGAGCTTGGGTTAACTTATCTTTCAAAGTGCTGAACGCTACCTCCTGCGAATCACTCCAAGCAAACGGCACATCTTTCTTTGTAAGCTCATGTAGAGGCGCTGCAATGGAGCTAAAATCACGAACAAATCTGCGGTAGAAACCGGCAAGTCCAAGAAAGCTCCGAATTTGTGTGACCGTCGTCGGTGTAGGCCACTCCCGAATGGCAGCAATCTTGCTGCTATCCACCTCAATGCCCTGCGGAGTAACCACATAACCAAGAAACGAGACACGTTGCGTGCAAAATGTGCACTTTTCCATGTTACCAAACAAGCGAGCAGCACGCAAAGCGTCAAAAACAGCACGCAAATGTTCTAAATGCTCCTCTATAGACTTGCTGTAAATAAGGATATCATCGAAATAAACAACAACAAACAAACCTATGAAGGCCCGTAGAACTTCGTTCATTAAACGCATAAAGGTGCTGGGAGCATTAGTCAATCCAAATGGCATAACCAACCATTCATATAAACCAAATTTCGTTTTAAAAGTCGTTTTCCATTCATCACCGAGTTTCATTCTAATCTGATGGTAACCGCTACGCAAATCAACCTTAGAGAAAATAACGGCACCACTAAGCTCATCTAGCATATCATCAAGGCGTGGAATAGGATATCGATAACGAACTGTGATGTTATTAATAGCACGACAATCTACGCACATACGCCATGACCCATCTTTCTTTGGAACGAGTAAAACAGGAACCGAGCAAGGGCTAAGAGACTCACGAATGTAAGCCTTATCAAGCAGCGTCTGCACCTGGCACTGGATCTCCTTCGTCTCATCTGGATTTGTACGGTACGGGGCGCGGTTCGGAAGAGAAGCGCCGGGGATGAGATCGATCTGATGCTCAATGCCACGGAGGGGAGGAAGACCCGGTGGTAAGTCCGTAGGATAAACATCAGCATACTCCTGCAAAAGGTTAACAACAACAGGGGGTATATCCAAAGACGGTGCATCATCAAGCGGAACAAGCATTCGCGAGCATACAAGTGCATAACAGGGCATATGAGCTTCATGGAGATCATCAAAATCAGCACGTGTAGCAAGTAAAACAGGAGAGTGCAACTTGATTTCAGATTTAATAGGTGCGGCTGATGTCGATTTGACTTGTTGTGCAGTTTTAGCAGCCCTAGTAAGATCATCTTTCAAAATTTGGTCAGGGGTCATTGGATGTATAATTATTTTCTGGCCTTTAAACATGAAAGAATAATGATTTGAACGACCATGATGTAAACTATCAGTATCATATTGCCAAGGTCGACCTAATAACAAAGAGCATGCTTCCATAGGAATAACATCGCAATCAGCATAATCAGAATAAGAACCCAGCGAAAAGGGGACACGTACCGAACGTGTTACCTTTATTTTACCACCATCATTAAGCCATTGAATGTGATACGGATGTGGATGTGTGCGAGTGGGCAAGGATAATTTCTCTACCAACGCTGTACTTGCCAAATTGTTGCAGCTGCCACTATCGATGATGATGCGAATCGACCGTTCGTGCACGACGCCCTTGGTATGGAATAGAGTGTGTCGCTGATTTTTTTCGGCCTGGGCAACCTGTGTGCTGAGAACACGCTGCACAACAAGGCTCTCATACCTATCGGCGTCGATGGGATCAACGTGGACTTCCTCATTTTCTGCATGGTTAGTGGCAATCATAGCATGACTAGTTTCCTCAGAATCACTGGCTGAAGAGTACTCACCATTGTCACGTATAAGCAAGGTACGCTTGTTTGGGCAGTCCCGAATCATGTGCCCAAACCCTCTGCAACGATGGCACTGAATATCCCGTGTACGTCCTGTGGAAGAAGCGGCGCCTTTGGCAGGGGGCGCCAGTGGCTTGGCCGGCCCTATGCGCGATGTAGTGCTAGGCGTAGGAGGTGCAGGGCTGGAAGGAGTTGAGCTGTGTGTTGGACCCCGGCCTGCAAAAGAGTTAGTATATGTCTTTGATCGTCGTCCCTGCACTTCACGTTCAGCTTTGCAAGCATATTCAAACAATGTGGTTATATCAAAATAATCCTTATAATCAAGTATATCCTGAATTTCCCTGTTTAAACCACCACGAAAACGCGCCATAGCAGCGTCATCTGACTCAACTAAACCACAACGAAGCATACCCTTTTGTAACTCCTGGTAATAATCCTCAACAGACTGTGAACCTTGTTGAAAACGCTGCATTTTGTTAAGCAAATCACGAGCATAATAGGAAGGAACAAATCTGTGGCGCATGGCAGTTTTTAATTGGGTCCAAGTAATGACACTGTTAATGGGAAGTTTTTGTTTATACTCACGCCACCAAATTAAAGCAAAATCAGTAAATTCACTAATGGCAGCCTTCACTTGGCTATTAGCAGGAATATCATGGCATGAAAATTTCTGTTCTACCTCTAATTCCCAATCAAGATATGCAGCAGGATCATATTTACCATTAAAAGATGGAATTTTAAATTTAATCTTAGAAAATAAGTCATTAGGGGGATGACGAACCACACGACGTGCACGACCACGGCGATCTCCATCGTCCTGCTCAGTGTCACCGCCGTATTCCTGCTCCATCTTTGTGGTCAGTGCATCAAGGCGTGCCAGGATGGTGTCGAGTGTGGTGCGAGTCGCCGTTTGAGCAAGGTCAAGTTGGTTGAAACGCTCGGTCGTCGAAGTGATTGTTGAATCAAGCCGTTCATGCATCGTCCTAATGTCAGCAGCAAGTCCATCAACTTGTCCCCTTACTTCCTGCAACTGGGCATCCACCATGTCGTGTGCTCCTGCCATAGTTAGCGCAAACACCAAAAGGAGAAAAACCAACGACAAAAACAGGGGTGTACTGCTCACAAGGCGCTCACACTAGTGCTATTATCAAGTTCTTATCCGTTCTTACCAAGCCACAGTGGTGAACTGCAACCAACAGGTGGAACCGGTGAAAGATTGGATGAGCGATTGCGTGGAGAAACAGAAACCTGCTCATCGTAGAAATATGTGGAGTTGTGGGTAGGCTGCACTCAAGTCAAGGATTAGCACGATCAAACAATAATGCAAAGTTGAATTATAGTGCAAAACACGAAACTATATTGCTGGCCACAGGTGCAAAAGATGGATGGAACTAGCAGAATGGCAGTACCGTAAATATTGTACTAGTGATGCCAAAAAGGCACTAGTAGAAATCACAGGTGATTTTGTTTTTCTTTTTTGTATGATTTTTTTGATATTTTTCTCAGCACAAGAAGCAACAAGATAGGAGCTACACGAAGTTTCACCTAAAACAGATATCAGATGTGGTCTATAGAAAATCAGGAAGTTCTCTGAAAAGCGTGCGAGAACTTTGACGAATTTTTTTCTTTATTTTCCTGATTTTTTTTGACAATTTTGTCGAAACCAAACAGACCGAAGGTGAGTTTGGCCGGGCTCAGAATGGTGTCAACAAGCTCCTGTAAAAATTTCAGATTTTTTGGACACCCGAGCGAAAAGTTATGCCCGGTTTACGGAAGGTACCTCAAGTTATGTTCTAAAAACGACCGGGATGAAACAACCGTATCCTTTCTCCTTCGTTATCTTTTTTTTTCTGTTTTTTTGACGTAACCGAAGGAGAAAAACAAGGAAGCGGCCGTTGACTCAGTTTGTTTTTTTTCTGTTTTTTTTTCGTAACCGAAGGAGAAAATCAAGGAAACGGCCGTTGACTCGGTTTGTTTTTTCTGTTTTTTTTTTGACGTAACCGAAGGAGAAAAATAAGGAAACGATGTTGACTCGGTTTGTGGCGTGATCAAACGGGAGATGGTGGTGGCGCTAGGGTTTGAATGGTGGAAGAACACAATGCAACCAGCAACAAATGACGCGAAAGCACACAAATTCAACAATGCAGATTATTGAAAGAAAGTGCGAGGCTCAAAAGGGTGCTGGGATAAGATCTAACCTGAATTTTTATGTGGTTTTGTGGACTGTAGAAAAAAAACACTCGATAAACTCACCGATCAACCTGGAAATCTGATACCAATTGATGAAGCTGAGGTGCCCGATCTTTCGGCGAGTAGAGATAATTCCGATTTGGCGGAAGATGACCCTTGCGATCCGACTACGACGAGCAAGCCCGAGGCGCCAATGCAATCGCTGAACCAACTCCCTGTGGTTACCGACCTTGCTGATGCGAGATCGGCCTGATCACGAAGATCGTTTCCTGTGCGCAATCGAAGAACGAACAAGAACAAGATGCGAGCAATCTAATCTATTACTCGAGGGTGGAGTTCTGAATACACGAAGACAGCGCAGATTTGCGCATGTTCGAGAGTAGCTAAGGCTAACGTAAAACAAAACTCAGGAAATAAAGGAGGTGCAGCTCCTGAATAAATAGAGAGGGGGCGCAACCCCTAGGGGCGGCCAACCCTAGGTCGTCCATTATGGGCCGCAATTGGGCTGGTCGTCTATTCTTCCGGGCCTTCGTTCTTTAACAACATGATGTAGTTCAATTCTCTTGCACGGGCCCGAGTCACTGGCCCAGGTGGAAGGGGTGGCGCCTGGGCTGGAGAAGGTGCTGCTGGTGTAGATGTGCTCGTGTTGGTGTTGATGTCCGCATCAACCCCAAACATGAGTTTTGGACCTAAAGTAGTGGATTGGTCATGTTCGTTGCGAAAATCGAAGAAACGGTTCCGGTGGCAAAAACTCGTGCTTTGTATGCACCCCGATACCCGTTTTCGGAATGGGTGACGTGCGACAACAAAATTGTGCGAAACGATCCCAAACATGAGTTTTGGACCTTAAGTAGTAGATTGGGCATGTTCGTTGCAAAAAACGAAGAAATGGTTTCGGTGGCAAAAACTGAGTTTGTATGCACCCGATACCCGTTTTCGGAATGGGTGACGTGCGGCAACGGAATTACGCGAAAACAACCCAAACATGAGTTTTGGACCTAAAGTAGTGGAGTGGGCATGTTCGTTGCGAAAAAAAGAAGAAATGGTTTCGGTGGCAAAAATTGAGTTTGTATGCACCCGATACCCGTTTTCGGAATGGGTGACGTGCGATAACGAAATTGCGTGAAATCAACCCAAACATGAGTTTTGGACCTAAATTAGTGGATTGGGCATGTTCGTTGCAAAAAATGAAGAAATGGTTCCGGTGGCAAAAACTCGTGTGCACCCGATACCCGTTTTCGGAATGGGTGACGTGCGATAACGAAATTGCGCGAAATCAACCCAAACATGAGTTTTGGACCTAAATTAGTGGATTGGGCATGTTCGTTGCGAAAAATGAAGAAATGGTTCCGGTGGCAAAAACTCGTGCTTTGTATGCACCCGATACCCGTTTTCGGAATGGGTGATGTGCGGCAACGAAATTGCGCGAAATCAACCCAAACATGAGTTTTGGACCTAAATTAGTGGATTGGGCATGTTCGTTGCGAAAAACGAAGAAATGGTTCCGGTGGCAAAAACTCGTGCTTTGTATGCATCCCGATACCCGTTTTTGGAATGCGTGACGTGCGGAAACGAAATTGCGCAAAAGCACCCCAAACATGAGTTTAGGACCTAAAGTAGTTGATTGGGCATGTTCGTTGCGAAAAACGAAGAAATGGTTCCGGTGGCAAAAACTCGTGTGCACCCGATACCCGTTTTCGGAATGGGTGACGTGCGATAACGAAATTGCGCGAAATCAACCCAAACATGAGTTTTGGACCTAAAGTAGTGGAGTGGGCATGTTCGTTGCGAAAAACGAAGAAATGGTTCCAGTGGCAAAAACTCGTGCTTTGTATGCACCCCGATACCCGTTTTCGGAATGGGTGACGTGCGGCAACGGAATTGCGCGAAAACAACCCAAACATGAGTTTTGGACCTAAAGTAGTGGAGTGGGCATGTTCGTTGCGAAAAACGAAGAAATGGTTCCGGTGGCAAAAACTCGTGCTTTGTATGCACCCCGATACCCGTTTTCGGAATGGGTGACGTGCGGCAACGGAATTGCGCGAAAACAAGCCAAACATGAGTTTTGGACCTGAAGTAGTGGAGTGGGCATGTTCGTTTCGAAAAACGAAGAAATGGTTCCGGTGGCAAAAACTCGTGCTTTGTGAGCACCCGATACCCGTTTCCGGAATGGGTGACGTGCGGCAACGAAATTGCGCGAAATCAACCCAAACATGAGTTTTGGACCAAAATTAGTGGATTGGGCATGTTCGTTGCGAAAAACGAAGAAATGGTTCCGGTGGCAAAAACTCGTGCTTTGTATGCACCCCGATACCCGTTTTCGGAATGGGTGACGTGCGGCAACGGAATTGCGCGAAAACAAACCAAACATGAGTTTTGGACCTGAAGTAGTGGATTGGGCATGTTCGTTGCGAAAAACGAAGAAATGGTTTCGGTGGCAAAAACTCGTGCTTTGTATGCACCCGATACCCGTTTTCGGAATGGGTGACGTGCGGCAACGAAATTGCGCGAAATCAACCCGAACATGAGTTTTGGACCTAAATTAGTGGATTGGGCATGTTCGTTGCGAAAAGCGAAGAAATCGTTCCGGTGGCAAAAACTCGTGCTTTGTATGCACCCCGATACCCGTTTTCCGAATGGGTGACGTGCGGCAACGGAATTGCGCAAAAACAACCCAAACATGAGTTTTGGACCTAAAGTAGTGGAGTGGGCATGTTCGTTGCGAAAAACGAAGAAATGGTTCCGGTGGCAAAAACTCGTGCTTTGTATGCACTCGATACCCGTTTTCCGAATGGGTGACGTGCTGCAACGAAATTGCGCGAAATCAACCCAAACATGAGTTTTGGACCTAAATTAGTGGATTGGGCATGTTCGTTGCGAAAAACAAAGAAATGGTTCCGGTGACAAAAACTCGTGCTTTGTATGCACCCCGATACCCGTTTTCGGAATGGGTGACGTGCCGCAACGAAATTGCGCGAAAACACCCCAAACATGAGTTTAGGACCTAAAGTAGTGGATTGGGCATGTTCGTTCGAAAAATGAAGAAATGGTTCCGATGGCAAAAACTCATGCTTTGTATGCACCCCGATACCCGTTTTCGGAAGGGGTGACGTGCGGCAACGAAATTGCGCGAAACCACCCGAAACATGAGTTTTGGACCTAAAGTAGTGGATTGGGCATGTTCGTTGTGAAAATCGAAGAAACGGTTCCGGTGGCAAAAACTCGTGCTTTGTATGCACCCCGATACCCGTTTTCGAAATGGGTGACGTGCGGCATAAAATTGTGCGAAACGATCCCAAACATGAGTTTTGGACCTAAATTAGTGGATTGGGCATGTTCGTTGCGAAAAACGAAGAAATGGTTTCGGTGGCAAAAATTGAGTTTTATGCACCCGATACCTGTTTTCGGAACGGGTGACGTGCGGCAACGGATTTACGCGAAAACAACCCAAACATGAGTTTTGGACCTAAAGTACTGGAGTGGGCATGTTCGTTGCGAAAAAACGAAGAAATGGTTCCGGTGGCAAAAACTCGTGCTTTGTATGCACCCGATACCCGTTTTCGGAATGGGTGATGTGCGGCAACGAAATTGCGCGAAATCAACCCAAACATGAGTTTTGGACCTAAATTAGTGGATTGGGCATGTTCGTTGCGAAAAACGAAGAAATGGTTCCGGTGGCAAAAACTCGTGCTTTGTATGCATCCCGATACCCGTTTTTGGAATGCGTGACGTGCGGCAACGAAATTGCGCGAAAGCACCCCAAACATGAGTTTAGGACCTAAAGTAGTGGATTGGGCATGTTCGTTGCGAAAAACGAAGAAATGGTTCCGGTGGCAAAAACTCGTGCTTTGTAAGCACCCGATACCCGTTTTCGGAATGGGTGACGTGCGGCAACGAAATTGCGCGAAATCAACCCAGACATGAGTTTTGGACCTAAATTAGTGGATTGGGCATGTTCGTTGCGAAAAACGAAGAAATGGTTTCGGTGGCAAAAACTCATGCTTTGTATGCACCCGATACCCGTTTTCGGAATGGGTGACGTGCGGCAACGAAATTGCGCGAAATCAACCCGAACATGAGTTTTGGACCTAAATTAGTGGATTGGGCATGTTCGTTGCGAAAAGCGAAGAAATCGTTCCGGTGGCAAAAACTCGTGCTTTGTATGCACCCCGATACCCGTTTTCCGAATGGGTGACGTGCGGCAACGGAATTGCGCGAAAACAACCCAAACATGAGTTTTGGACCTAAAGTAGTGGAGTGGGCATGTTCGTTGCGAAAAACGAAGAAATGGTTCCAGTGGCAAAAACTCGTGCTTTGTATGCACTCGATACCCGTTTTCCGAATGGGTGACGTGCTGCAACGAAATTGCGCGAAATCAACCCAAACATGAGTTTTGGACCTAAATTAGTGGATTGGGCATGTTCGTTGCGAAAAACAAAGAAATGGTTCCGGTGACAAAAACTCGTGCTTTGTATGCACCCCGATACCCGTTTTCGGAATGGGTGACGTGCCGCAACGAAATTGCGCGAAAACACCCCAAACATGAGTTTAGGACCTAAAGTAGTGGATTGGGCATGTTCGTTCGAAAAATGAAGAAATGGTTCCGATGGCAAAAACTCATGCTTTGTATGCACCCCGATACCCGTTTTCGGAAGGGGTGACGTGCGGCAACGAAATTGCGCGAAACCACCCGAAACAGGAGTTTTGGACCTAAAGTAGTGGATTGGGCATGTTCGTTGTGAAAATCGAAGAAACGGTTCCGGTGGCAAAAACTCGTGCTTTGTATGCACCCCGATACCCGTTTTCGAAATGGGTGACGTGCGGCATAAAATTGTGCGAAACGATCCCAAACATGAGTTTTGGACCTAAATTAGTGGATTGGGCATGTTCGTTGCGAAAAACGAAGAAATGGTTTCGGTGGCAAAAATTGAGTTTTATGCACCCGATACCTGTTTTCGGAACGGGTGACGTGCGGCAACGGATTTACGCGAAAACAACCCAAACATGAGTTTTGGACCTAAAGTAGTGGAGTGGGCATGTTCGTTGCGAAAAAACGAAGAAATGGTTCCGGTGGCAAAAACTCGTGCTTTGTATGCACCCGATACCCGTTTTCGGAATGGGTGATGTGCGGCAACGAAATTGCGCGAAATCAACCCAAACATGAGTTTTGGACCTAAATTAGTGGATTGGGCATGTTCGTTGCGAAAAACGAAGAAATGGTTCCGGTGGCAAAAACTCGTGCTTTGTATGCATCCCGATACCCGTTTTTGGAATGCGTGACGTGCGGCAACGAAATTGCGCGAAAGCACCCCAAACATGAGTTTAGGACCTAAAGTAGTGGATTGGGCATGTTCGTTGCGAAAAACGAAGAAATGGTTCCGGTGGCAAAAACTCGTGCTTTGTAAGCACCCGATACCCGTTTTCGGAATGGGTGACGTGCGGCAACGAAATTGCGCGAAATCAACCCAGACATGAGTTTTGGACCTAAATTAGTGGATTGGGCATGTTCGTTGCGAAAAACGAAGAAATGGTTTCGGTGGCAAAAACTCATGCTTTGTATGCACCCGATACCCGTTTTCGGAATGGGTGACGTGCGGCAACGAAATTGCGCGAAATCAACCCGAACATGAGTTTTGGACCTAAATTAGTGGATTGGGCATGTTCGTTGCGAAAAGCGAAGAAATCGTTCCGGTGGCAAAAACTCGTGCTTTGTATGCACCCCGATACCCGTTTTCCGAATGGGTGACGTGCGGCAACGGAATTGCGCGAAAACAACCCAAACATGAGTTTTGGACCTAAAGTAGTGGAGTGGGCATGTTCGTTGCGAAAAACGAAGAAATGGTTCCGGTGGCAAAAACTCGTGCTTTGTATGCACTCGATACCCGTTTTCCGAATGGGTGACGTGCTGCAACGAAATTGCGCGAAATCAACCCAAACATGAGTTTTGGACCTAAATTAGTGGATTGGGCATGTTCGTTGCGAAAAACAAAGAAATGGTTCCGGTGACAAAAACTCGTGCTTTGTATGCACCCCGATACCCGTTTTCGGAATGGGTGACGTGCCGCAACGAAATTGCGCGAAAACACCCCAAACATGAGTTTAGGACCTAAAGTAGTGGATTGGGCATGTTCGTTCGAAAAATGAAGAAATGGTTCCGATGGCAAAAACTCATGCTTTGTATGCACCCCGATACCCGTTTTCGGAAGGGGTGACGTGCGGCAACGAAATTGCGCGAAACCACCCGAAACAGGAGTTTTGGACCTAAAGTAGTGGATTGGGCATGTTCGTTGTGAAAATCGAAGAAACGGTTCCGGTGGCAAAAACTCGTGCTTTGTATGCACCCCGATACCCGTTTTCGAAATGGGTGACGTGCGGCATAAAATTGTGCGAAACGATCCCAAACATGAGTTTTGGACCTAAATTAGTGGATTGGGCATGTTCGTTGCGAAAAACGAAGAAATGGTTTCGGTGGCAAAAATTGAGTTTTATGCACCCGATACCTGTTTTCGGAACGGGTGACGTGCGGCAACGGATTTACGCGAAAACAACCCAAACATGAGTTTTGGACCTAAAGTAGTGGAGTGGGCATGTTCGTTGCGAAAAAACGAAGAAATGGTTCCGGTGGCAAAAACTCGTGCTTTGTATGCACCCGATACCCGTTTTCGGAATGGGTGATGTGCGGCAACGAAATTGCGCGAAATCAACCCAAACATGAGTTTTGGACCTAAATTAGTGGATTGGGCATGTTCGTTGCGAAAAACGAAGAAATGGTTCCGGTGGCAAAAACTCGTGCTTTGTATGCATCCCGATACCCGTTTTTGGAATGCGTGACGTGCGGCAACGAAATTGCGCGAAAGCACCCCAAACATGAGTTTAGGACCTAAAGTAGTGGATTGGGCATGTTCGTTGCGAAAAACGAAGAAATGGTTCCGGTGGCAAAAACTCGTGCTTTGTAAGCACCCGATACCCGTTTTCGGAATGGGTGACGTGCGGCAACGAAATTGCGCGAAATCAACCCAGACATGAGTTTTGGACCTAAATTAGTGGATTGGGCATGTTCGTTGCGAAAAACGAAGAAATGGTTTCGGTGGCAAAAACTCATGCTTTGTATGCACCCGATACCCGTTTTCGGAATGGGTGACGTGCGGCAACGAAATTGCGCGAAATCAACCCGAACATGAGTTTTGGACCTAAATTAGTGGATTGGGCATGTTCGTTGCGAAAAGCGAAGAAATCGTTCCGGTGGCAAAAACTCGTGCTTTGTATGCACCCCGATACCCGTTTTCCGAATGGGTGACGTGCGGCAACGGAATTGCGCGAAAACAACCCAAACATGAGTTTTGGACCTAAAGTAGTGGAGTGGGCATGTTCGTTGCGAAAAACGAAGAAATGGTTCCGGTGGCAAAAACTCGTGCTTTGTATGCACTCGATACCCGTTTTCCGAATGGGTGACGTGCTGCAACGAAATTGCGCGAAATCAACCCAAACATGAGTTTTGGACCTAAATTAGTGGATTGGGCATGTTCGTTGCGAAAAACAAAGAAATGGTTCCGGTGACAAAAACTCGTGCTTTGTATGCACCCCGATACCCGTTTTCGGAATGGGTGACGTGCCGCAACGAAATTGCGCGAAAACACCCCAAACATGAGTTTAGGACCTAAAGTAGTGGATTGGGCATGTTCGTTCGAAAAATGAAGAAATGGTTCCGATGGCAAAAACTCATGCTTTGTATGCACCCCGATACCCGTTTTCGGAAGGGGTGACGTGCGGCAACGAAATTGCGCGAAACCACCCGAAACAGGAGTTTTGGACCTAAAGTAGTGGATTGGGCATGTTCGTTGTGAAAATCGAAGAAACGGTTCCGGTGGCAAAAACTCGTGCTTTGTATGCACCCCGATACCCGTTTTCGAAATGGGTGACGTGCGGCATAAAATTGTGCGAAACGATCCCAAACATGAGTTTTGGACCTAAATTAGTGGATTGGGCATGTTCGTTGCGAAAAACGAAGAAATGGTTTCAGTGGCAAAAATTGAGTTTTATGCACCCGATACCTGTTTTCGGAACGGGTGACGTGCGGCAACGGATTTACGCGAAAACAACCCAAACATGAGTTTTGGACCTAAAGTAGTGGAGTGGGCATGTTCGTTGCGAAAAAACGAAGAAATGGTTCCGGTGGCAAAAACTCGTGCTTTGTATGCACCCGATACCCGTTTTCGGAATGGGTGATGTGCGGCAACGAAATTGCGCGAAATCAACCCAAACATGAGTTTTGGACCTAAATTAGTGGATTGGGCATGTTCGTTGAGAAAAACGAAGAAATGGTTCCGGTGGCAAAAACTCGTGCTTTGTATGCACCCCGATACCCGTTTTCGGAAGGGGTGACGTGCGGCAACGAAATTGCGCAAAACCACCCGAAACATGAGTTTTGGACCTAAAGTAGTGGATTGGGCATGTTCGTTGCGAAAATCGAAGAAACGGTTCCGGTGGCAAAAACTCGTGCTTGGTATGCACCCCGATACCCGTTTTCGGAATGGGTGACGTGCGGCATAAAATTGTGCGAAACGATCCCAAACATGAGTTTTGGACTTAAATTAGTGGATTGGGCATGTTCGTTGCGAAAAACGAAGAAATGGTTTCGGTGGCAAAAACTGAGTTTGTATGCACCCGATACCCGTTTTCGGAATGGGTGACGTGCGGCAACGGAATTACGCGAAAACAACCCAAACATGAGTTTTGGAACTAAAGTAGTGGAGTGGGCATGTTCGTTGCGAAAAAACGAAGAAATGGTTCCGGTGGCAAAAACTCGTGCTTTGTATGCACCCGATACCCGTTTTCGGAATGGGTGATGTGCGGCAACGAAATTGCGCGAAATCAACCCAAACATGAGTTTTGGACCTAAATTAGTGGATTGGGCATGTTCGTTGTGAAAAACGAAGAAATGGTTCCGGTGGCAAAAACACAGCTTTGTATGCATCCCGATACCCGTTTTCGGAATGCGTGACGTGCGGCAACGAAATTGCGCGAAAGCACCCCAAACATGAGTTTAGGACCTAAAGTAGTGGATTGGGCATGTTCGTTGCGAAAAACGAAGAAATGGTTTCGGTGGCAAAAACTCGTGCTTTGTATGCACCCGATACCCGTTTTCGGAATGGGTGACGTGCGACAACGAAATTGAGCGAAATCAATCCAAACATGAGTTTTAGACCTAAAGTAGTGGAGTGGGCATGTTCGTTGCGAAAAACGAAGAAATGGTTCCGGTGGCAAAAACTCGTGCTTTGTATGCACCCGATACCCGTTTTCGGAATGGGTGACGTGCGATAACGAAATTGCGCGAAATCAACCCAAACATGAGTTTTGGACCTAAAGTAGTGGAGTGGGCATGTTCGTTGCGAAAAATGAAGAAATGGTTCCGGTGGCAAAAACTCGTGCTTTGTACCTGATACCCGTTTTCGGAATGATTGACGTGCTGCAACGAAATTGCGCGAAATCAACCCAAACATGAGTTTTGGACCTAAATTAGTGGATTGGGCATGTTCGTTGCAAAAAACGAAGAAATGGTTTCGGTGACAAAAACTCGTGCTTTGTATGCACCCTGATACCCGTTTTCGGAATGGGTGACGTGCCGCAACGAAATTGCGCGAAAACACCCCAAACATGAGTTTAGGACCTAAAGTAGTGGATTGGGCATGTTCGTTGCGAAAAATGAAGAAATGGTTCCGGTGGCAAAAACTCATGCTTTGTGTGCACCCCGATACTCGTTTTCGGAAGGGGTGACGTGCGGCAACGAAATTGCGCGAAACCACCCGAAACATGAGTTTTGGACCTAAAGTAGTGGATTGGGCATGTTCATTGCGAAAATCGAAGAAACGGTTCCGGTGGCAAAAACTCGTGCTTTGTATGCACCCCGATACTCGTTTTTGGAATGGGTGACGTGCGGCAACAAAATTGTGCGAAACGATCCCAAACATGAGTTTTGGACCGAAAGTAGTGGATTGGGCATGTTCGTTGCAAAAAACGAAGAAATGGTTTCAGTGGCAAAAATTGAGTTTGTATGCACCCGATACCTGTTTTCGGAATGGGTGACGTGCGGCAACGGAATTGCGCGAAAACAACCCAAACATGAGTTTTGGACCTAAAGTAGTGGAGTGGGCATGTTCGTTGCGAAAAGCGAAGAAATGGTTCCGGTGGCAAAAACTCATGCTTTGTATGCACCCGATACCCGTTTTCGGAATGGGTGACGTGCGGCAACGAAATTAAGCGAAATCAACCCAAACATGAGTTTTGGACCTAAATTAGTGGATTGGGCATGTTCGTTGCGAAAAACGAAGAAATGGTTCCGGTGGGAAAAACTCGTGCTTTGTATGCACCCCGATACCCGTTTTCGGAATGCGTGACGTGTGGCAACGAAATTGCGCGAAAGCACCCCAAACATATGTTTAGGACCTAAAGTAGTGGATTGGGCATGTTCATTGCGAAAAACGAAGAAATGGTTCTGGTGGCAAAAACTCGTGCTTTGTATGCACCCGATACCCGTTTTCGGAATGGGTGACGTGCGGCAACGAAATTGCGTGAAATCAACCAAAACATGAGTTTTGGACCTAAAGTAGTGGAGTGGGCATGTTCGTTGCGAAAAACGAAGAAATGGTTCCGGTGGCAAAAACTCGTGCTTTGTAAGCGCCCGATACCCGTTTTCGGAATGGGTGACGTGCGACAACGAAATTGCGTGAAATCAACCCAGACATGAGTTTTGGACCTAAATTTGTTTGATTGGGCATGTTCGTTGCGAAAAACGAAGAAATGGTTCCGGTGGCAAAAACTCGTGCTTTGTATGCACCCGATACCCGTTTTCGGAATGGGTGACGTGCTGCAACGAAATTGGGCGAAATCAACCCAAACATGAGTTTTGGACCTAATCTAGTGGATTGGGCATGTTCGTTGTGAAAAGCGAAGAAATCGTTCCGGTGGCAAAAACTCGTGCTTTGTATGCACCCCGATACCCGTTTTCGGAATGGGTGACGTGCGGCAACGGAATTGCGCGAAAACAACCCAAACATGAGTTTTGGACCTAAAGTAGTGGAGTGGGCATGTTCGTTGCGAAAAACGAAGAAATGGTTCCGGTGGCAAAAACTCGTGCTTTGTATGCACCCGATACTCGTTTGGGTTCGACAAAATTGTCAAAAAAATTCAGGAAAATAAAGAAAAAAATCCGTCAAAGTTCTCGCACGCTTTTCAGAGAACTTTCTGATTTTCTGTAGACCACATTTGAACTCTGTTTTAGGTGAAACTTCGTGTAGCTCCTATTTTGTTGCTTCTTGTGCTGAGAAAAATATCAAAAAAATCATACAAAAAAGAAAAACAAAATCACTTGTGATTCCTACTAGTGGCCTCGCTAGTACAATATTTACGGTACTGCCATTCTGCTAGTTCCATCCGTCCTTTGCACTTGTGGCCAGCAATATAGTTTCGTGTTTTGCACTATAATTCAACTTTGCATTATTGTTTGGTCGTGCTAATCCTTGACTTGAGTGCAGCCTACCCAGAACTCCACATATTTCTACGACGAGTAGGTTTCTGTTTCTCCAGGCAATCGCTTATCCAATCTTTCACCGGTTCCACCTGTTGGTTGCAGTTCACCACTGTGGCTTGGTAAGAACGGATAAGAATTTGATAACAGCACTAGTGTGAGCGCCTTGTGAGCAATACACCCCTGTTTTTGTCGTTTTTTTTGGTGTTTTGGTGTTTGCGCTAACTATGGCAGGAGCACATGACACGGTGGATGCCCAGTTGCTGGAAGTAAAGGGACAAGTTGATGGACTTGCTGATGACATTAGGACGATGCATGAACGGCTTGATTCAACGGTCACTTCGACGACCGAGCGTTTCAACCAGCTTGACCTTGCTCAAACGGCGACTCGCACCACACTCGACACCATCCTGGCACGCCTTGATGCGTTGACCACAAAGATGGAGCAGGACTACGGCGGTGACACTGAGTGGGACGATGGAGATCGCTGTGGTCGTGCACGCCGTGTGGTTCGTCATCCCCCTAATGACTTATTTTCTAAGATTAAATTTAAAATTCCACCTTTTAATGGCAAATATGATCCTGCTGCATATCTTGATTGGGAGTTAGAGGTTGAACAAAAATTTTCATGCCATGATATTGCTGCACATTCTCAGGTTAAAGCTGCTATTAGTGAATTTACTGATTTTGCTTTAATTTGGTGGCGTGAGTTTAAAATAAAACATCCCACTACCATTCCAACCACTTGGGATCAGTTGAAAGCTGCGATGCGACATCGATTTGTGCCTTCGTATTATGCTCGTGATTTGCTTAATAAAATGCAGCGTTTTCAGCAAGGTTCTCAATCTGTTGAGGACTATTTCCAGGAGTTACAAAAAGGTATGATTCGTTGTGGGATATTGGAGGACAACGACGCTGCTATGGCACGTTTTCGTGGTGGTTTAAACCGCGAAATCCAAGATATACTTGATTATAAGGAATATTATGATATGACTACTTTATTTGAATATGCTTGCAAAGCTGAACGTGAAGTGCAGGGACGCCGCTCGAAGCAATATTCTAACCCTTTTGCAGGACGAAGCTCGACATCCACCTCAGCACCAGTTCCCCCTGCGCCATCCACGTCCACCACTACTCCACGCGAGAAGACGACCAAACCAGCCAGCACTGCCCCACCCACAGGTCGTACACGGGATATTCAGTGTCATCGCTGTAGAGGATTTGGCCATGTGATTCGGGACTGCCCAAACAAGCGCACTTTACTCATTCGTGACGATGGTGAGTACTCTTCCGCTAGTGATTCTGAAGAAATTGAACATGCACTACTTGCCACTGACCATGCAGCTAAGGCGGAGGTACATGTCAACCCGGGCGACGCTGATAGGTATGAAAGTCTTGTTGTGCAGCGTGTTCTCAGTACACAGGTCGCTTTGCCCGAGAAGAATCAGCGACACACTCTGTTCCATACAAAGGGTGTTGTGCAGGAGCGGTCAATTCGCATCATTATCGACAGCGGCAGTTGCAACAATTTGGCGAGTACCATGCTGGTCGAAAAGTTGTCGTTACCCACTCGTAAGCATCCAAACCCATATCACATTCAATGGCTTAATGATGGTGGTAAAATAAAAATCACGCGTTCCGTGCGAGTTCCTTTCTCCATGGGTGCTTATTCTGATTTTGTTGATTGTGATGTTATTCCCATGGAAGCATGCTCTTTGTTACTTGGTCGACCTTGGCAATATGATACTGATAGCTTGCATCATGGTCGTTCGAATCATTATTCTTTCATTTTTAAGGGTCAGAAAATAATTATACATCCAATGACACCTGAACAAATTGTTAAAGATGATCTTGCCCGAGCTGCTATAACTGCTAAACAACTTAATCCATCGCCCTCTGTTCCTTCTGAAATTAAGTTGAAGGCTCCTGTTTTACTTGCTACACGTGCTGATTTTGATGATCTACACGGTGCTCATTTGCCATGCTATGCACTTGTATGCTCTAGTGTCCTCATTTCACTTGATGATGCACCATCTTTGGCTATTCCCCCTATGGTTGCTAACCTTTTGCAGGAGTACGCTGATGTCTTTCCCAAAGACTTACCACCGGGTCTCCCACCGCTTCGTGGCATTGAGCACCAGGTCGACCTCATTCCCGGTGCACAGCTTCCAAACCGCGCACCATACCGTACAAATCCGGATGAGACGAAGGAGATTCAGCGCCAGGTACAGGCGTTGCTTGACAAAGGATACATTCGTGAGTCTCTTAGCCCTTGCTCTGTTCCTGTGTTACTTGTTCCCAAGAAGGATGGGTCATGGCGTATGTGTGTAGACTGTCGTGCTATTAATAATATCACTATTCGTTATCGCTATCCTATACCACGCCTTGATGATATGCTAGATGAGCTTAGTGGTGCCATTATTTTCACTAAGATTGATTTGCGTAGTGGTTACCACCAGATTAGAATGAAACTGGGTGATGAATGGAAAACGGCCTTCAAAACGAAATTTGGTTTATATGAATGGTTGGTTATGCCGTTTGGATTGACTAATGCTCCCAGCACTTTTATGCGAGTGATGAATGAAGTTCTGAGGCCCTTCATAGGATTGTTTGTGGTTGTTTATTTCGATGATATCCTTATTTACAGCAAATCTAAGAAAGAGCATTTGGAACATTTAAGTGCTGTTTTTGATGCATTGCGTGCCGCCCAGTTATTCGCTAACATGGAAAAATGCATCTTTTGCACACGACGTGTCTCGTTTCTTGGTTATGTTGTTACTCCACAGGGCATTGAGGTGGATAGCAGCAAGATTGCTGCCATTCGGGAGTGGCCTACACCGACGACGGTCACACAAATTCGGAGCTTTCTTGGACTTGCCGGTTTCTACCGCAGATTTGTTCGTGATTTTAGCTCCATTGCAGCGCCTCTACATGAGCTTACAAAGAAAGATGTGCCGTTTGCTTGGAGTGATTCGCAGGAGGAAGCGTTCAGCACTTTGAAAGATAAGTTAACCCAAGCTCCCCTATTGCAATTGCCTGATTTTAATAAAGTATTTGAGCTTGAATGCGATGCTAGCGGTATTGGGCTAGGTGCTGTTTTATTACAAGAAGGAAAACCAGTTGCTTATTTTAGTGAAAAATTAAGCGGTGCTAGTCTGAAATATTCTACTTATGATAAGGAGCTTTACGCGTTAGTGCGCACTTTACATACATGGCAGCACTATCTTTGGCATCGTGAGTTCATAATTCATTCTGATCATGAGGCTTTAAAACATATTCGTACCCAAACAAATCTGAACCGTCGTCATGCTAAATGGGTAGAATTCATTGAGTCTTTTCCTTACATTATTAAACACAAGAACGGGAAGGACAATGTTATTGCTGATGCTTTGTCTCGTCGCTATACCATGCTGTCACAGTTAGATTTTAAAATCTTTGGTTTGCACACTGTAAAAGATCAATATGTTGACGATGCTGATTTTAAAGATGCTTTCGGCCATTGTATTAATTGGAAACCATGGGGCAAATTTCACATACAGGATGGGTTCCTGTTTCGCGCTAACAAGCTGTGTGTTCCAGCTAGCTCGGTTCGTCTTTTGTTGTTACAGGAAGCACATGGAGGCGGTCTCATGGGGCACTTTGGCGTCTACAAGACACATGAGGTGTTGGCTGCCCACTTCTTTTGGCCTCGGATGCGCGCTGATGTTGAGCGCCTTGTTGCACGCTGCACTACTTGTCAGAAAGCTAAGTCACGGTTGAACAACCATGGTTTGTATATGCCTTTGCCTGTTCCTACTTCCCCTTGGATTGATATTTCGATGGATTTTGTTTTGGGATTGCCTAGAACTAAGAAGGGGAGGGATAGCATTTTTGTGGTTGTTGATCGATTCTCCAAAATGGCTCATTTCATACCTTGTCATAAGACTGATGATGCTAGCAATGTTGCTGAATTGTTTTTTAGAGAGATTATTCGTTTGCACGGTATTCCCAATACAATAGTCTCGGATCGTGATGCCAAGTTTCTGAGTCATTTTTGGAGATCTCTGTGGAATAAATTAGGAACTAAATTGCTGTTTAGCACCACTTGTCACCCTCAGACTGATGGTCAAACTGAGGTAGTTAATCGAACTTTGTCTACCATGCTTAGGGCTGTTTTAGACAAAAATTTGAAACGTTGGGAGGATTGCTTACCTCATGTTGAGTTTGCTTATAATCATGCAACACATTCTTCTACAAAGATGTGCCCTTTTCAAATTATTTATGGTTACATTCCTAGGGCGCCTATTGCTTTGTTTTCGCTTGATGCTACGGACGCCCCACACATAGATGCTCTTGCACATGTTGAACAAATGATTAATCTCCATGAACAAACTCAACAAAACATTGCTGCTGCTAATGCTAAATATCAGATTACTGGTAGTAAAGGCCGGAAACTAGTTACTTTTGAACCTGGTGATATGGTTTGGTTGCATTTGAGAAAGGATCGTTTTCCTACTTTGCGCCGTTCTAAATTGATGCCTCGTGCTGCTGGTCCTTTTAAGGTACTAACCAAGATTAATGATAATGCTTATATCCTTGACCTGCCTGCGGAGTTTGGTGTTTCCACTAGTTTTAATGTTGCAGATTTGAAACCGTATGCGGGAGAAGATGAGGAGTTGCCGTCGAGGACGACTTCAGTTCAAGAAGGGGAGGATGATGAGGACATCAACACCAACACGAGCACATCTACACCAGCAGCACCTTCTCCAGCCCAGGCACCATCTTCCCCAGTCCAGGCGCCACCCCTTCCACCTGGGCCAGTGACTCGGGCCCGTGCAAGAGAATTGAACTACATCATGTTGTTAAAGAACGAAGGCCCGGAAGAATAGACGACCAGCCCAATTGCGGCCCATAATGGACGACCTAGGGTTGGCCGCCCCTAGGGGCTGCGCCCCCTCTCTATTTATACAGGAGCTGCGCCTCCTTTATTTTCTGAGTTTTGTTTTACATTAGCTTTAGCTACTCTCGAACACGCGCAAATCTGCGCTGTCTTCGTGTATTCAGAACTCCACCCTCGAGTAATAGATTAGATTGCTCGCATCCTTTTCTTGTTCGTTCTTCGATTGCGCACAGGAAACGATCTTCGTGATCAGGCCGATCTCGCATCAGCAAGGTCGGTAACCACAGGGAGTTGGTTCAGCGATTGCATTGGCGCCTCGGGCTTGCTCGTCGTAGTCGGATCGCAAGGGTCAACTTCCGCCAAATCGGAATTATCTCTACTCGCCGAAAGATCGGGCACCTCAGCTACATCACGTGCGGCAACGAAATTGCGCGAAAGCACCCCAAACATGAGTTTAGGACCTAAAGTAGTGGATTGGGCATGTTCGTTGCGAAAAACGAAGAAATGGTTCCGGTGGCAAAAACTCGTGCTTTGTATGCACCCGATACCCGTTTTCGGAATGGGTGACGCGCGACAACGAAATTGCGCGAAATCAACCCAAACATGAGTTTTGGACCTAAAGTAGTGGAGTGGGCATGTTCGTTGCGAAAAACGAAGAAATGGTTCCGGTGGCAAAAACTCGTGCTTTGTATGCACCCGATACCCGTTTTCGGAATGGGTGACGTGCGGCAACGAAATTGCGCGAAATCAACCCAAACATGAGTTTTAGACCTAAATTAGTGGATTGGGCATGTTCGTTGCGAAAAACGAAGAAATGGTTCCGGTGGCAAAAACTCGTGCTTTGTATGCACCCGATACCTGTTTTCGGAATGGGTGACGTGCGGCAACGAAATTGCGCGAAATCAACCCAAACATAAGTTTTGGACCTAAATTAGTGGATTGGGCATGTTCGTTGCGAAAAACGAAGAAATCGTTCCGGTGGCAAAAACTCGTGCTTTGTATGCACCCCGATACCCGTTTTCGGAATGGGTGACGTGCGGCAACGGAATTGCGCGAAAACAACCCAAACATGAGTTTTGGACCTAAAGTAGTGGATTGGGCATGTTCTTTGCGAAAAACGAAGAAATGGTTCCAGTGGCAAAAACTCGTGCTTTGTATGCACCCGATACTCGTTTTCCGAATGGGTGACGTGCTGCAACGAAATTGCGCGAAATCAACCCAAACATGAGTTTTGGACCTAAATTAGTGGATTAGGCATGTTCGTTGCGAAAAACGAAGAAATGGTTCCGGTGGCAAAAACTCGTGCTTTGTATGCACCCCGATACCCGTTTTCGGAATGGGTGACGTGCCGCAACGAAATTACGCGAAAACACCCCAAAAACATGAGTTTAGGACCTAAAGCAGTGGATTGGGCATGTTCGTTGCGAAAAATGAAGAAATGGTTCCGGTGGCAAAAACTCATGCTTTGTATGCACCCCGATACCCGTTTTCGGAAGGGGTGACGTGCGGCAACGAAATTGCGCGAAACCACCCGAAACATGAGTTTTGGACCTAAAGTAGTGGATTGGGCATGTTCGTTGCGAAAATCGAAGAAACGGTTCCGTTGGCAAAAACTCTTGCTTTGTATGCACCCCGATACCCGTTTTCGGAATGGGTGACGTGCGGCAACAAAATTGTGCGAAACGATCCCAAACATGAGTTTTGGACCTAAAGTAGTGGATTGGGCATGTTCGTTGCAAAAAACGAAGAAATGGTTTCGGTGGCAAAAACTGAGTTTGTATGCACCCGATACCCGTTTTCGGAATGGGTGACGTGCGGCAACGGAATTACGCGAAAACAACCCAAACATGAGTTTTGGACCTAAAGTAGTGGAGTGGGCATGTTCGTTGCGAAAAAACGAAGAAATGGTTCCAGTGGCAAAAACTCGTGCTTTGTATGCACCCGATACCCGTTTTCGGAATGGGTGACGTGCGGCAACGAAATTGCGCGAAATCAACCCAAACATGAGTTTTGGACCTAAATTAGTGGATCGGGCATGTTCGTTGCGAAAAACGAAGAAATGGTTCCGGTGGCAAAAACTCGTGCTTTGTATGCATCCCGATAACCGTTTTCGGAATGCGTGACGTGCGGCAACGAAATTGCGCGAAAGCACCCCAAACATGAGTTTAGGACCTAAAGTAGTGGATTGGGCATGTTCGTTGCGAAAAACGAAGAAATGGTTCCGGTGGCAAAAACTCGTGCTTTGTATGCACCCGATACCCGTTTTCGGAATGGGTGACGCGCGACAACGAAATTGCGCGAAATCAACCCAAACATGAGTTTTGGACCTAAAGTAGTGGAGTGGGCATGTTCGTTGCGAAAAACGAAGAAATGGTTCCAGTGGCAAAAACTCGTGCATTGTATCACCCGATACCCGTTTTCGGAATGGGTGACGTGCGGCAACGAAATTGCGCGAAATCAACCCAAACATGAGTTTTGGACCTAAATTAGTCGATTGGGCATGTTCGTTGCGAAAAACGAAGAGATGGTTCCGGTGGCAAAAACTCGTGCTTTGTATGCACCCGATACCCGTTTTTGGAATGGGTGACGTGCGGCAACGAAATTGCGCGAAATCAACCCAAACATGAGTTTTGGACCTAAATTAGTGGATTGGGCATGTTCGTTGCGAAAAACGAAGAAATCGTTCCGGTGGCAAAAACTCGTGCTTTGTATGCACCCCGATACCCGTTTTCGGAATGGGTGACGTGCGGCAACGGAATTGCGCGAAAACAACCCAAACATGAGTTTTGGACCTAAAGTAGTGGAGTGGGCATGTTCTTTGCGAAAAACGAAGAAATGGTTCCGGTGGCAAAAACTCGTGCTTTGTATGCACCCGATACTCGTTTTCCGAATGGGTGACGTGCTGCAACGAAATTGCGCGAAATCAACCCAAACATGAGTTTTGGACCTAAATTAGTGGATTGGGCATGTTCGTTGCGAAAAACGAAGAAATGGTTCCGATGGCAAAAACTCGTGCTTTGTATGCACCCCGATACCCGTTTTCGGAATGGGTGACGTGCCGCAACGAAATTGCGCGAAAACACCCCAAAAACATGAGTTTAGGACCTAAAGCAGTGGATTGGGCATGTTCGTTGCGAAAAATGAAGAAATGGTTCCGGTGGCAAAAACTCATGCTTTGTATGCACCCCGATACCCGTTTTCGGAAGGGGTGACGTGCGGCAACGAAATTGCGCGAAACCACCCGAAACATGAGTTTTGGACCTAAAGTAGTGGATTGGGCATGTTCGTTGCGAAAATCGAAGAAACGGTTCCGTTGGCAAAAACTCGTGCTTTGTATGCACCCCGATACCCGTTTTCGGAATGGGTGACGTGCGGCAACAAAATTGTGCGAAACGATCCCAAACATGAGTTTTGGACCTAAAGTAGTGGATTAGGCATGTTCGTTGCAAAAAACGAAGAAATGGTTTCGGTGACAAAAACTGAGTTTGTATGCACCCGATACCCGTTTTCGAAATGGGTGACGTGCGGCAACGGAATTACGTGAAAACAACCCAAACATGAGTTTTGGACCTAAAGTAGTGGAGTGGGCATGTTCGTTGCGAAAAAAACGAAGAAATGGTTCCAGTGGCAAAAACTCGTGCTTTGTATGCACGCGATACCCGTTTTCGGAATGGGTGACGTGCGGCAACAAAATTGCGCGAAATCAACCCAAACACGAGTTTTGGACCTAAATTATTGGATTGGGCATGTTCGTTGCGAAAAACGAAGAAATGGTTCCGGTGGCAAAAACTCGTGCTTTGTATGCATCCCGATACCCGTTTTCGGAATGCGTGACGTGCGACAACGAAATTGCGCGAAAGCACCCCAAACATGAGTATAGGACCTAAAGTAGTGGATTGGGCATGTTCGTTGCGAAAAAACGAAGAAATGGTTCCGGTGGCAAAAACTCGTGCTTTGTATGCACCCGATACCCGTTTTCGGAATGGGTGACGCGCGACAACGAAATTGCGCGAAATCAACCCAAACTTGAGTTTTGGACCTAAAGTAGTGGAGTGGGCATGTTCGTTGCGAAAAACGAAGAAATGGTTCCGGTGGCAAAAACTCGTGCTTTGTATGCACCCGATACCCGTTTTCGGAATGGGTGACGTGCGGCAACGAAATTGCGCGAAATCAACCCAAACATGAGTTTTGGACCTAAATTAGTGGATTGGGCATGTTCGTTGCGAAAAACGAAGAAATGGTTCCGGTGGCAAAAACTCGTGCTTTGTATGCACCCGATACCCGTTTTCGGAATGGGTGACGTGCGGCAACGAAATTGCGCGAAATCAACCCAAACATGAGTTTTAGACCTAAATTATTGGATTGGGCATGTTCGTTGCGAAAAACGAAGAAATGGTTCCGGTGGCAAAAACTCGTGCTTTGTATGCACCCGATACCTGTTTTCGGAATGGGTGACGTGCGGCAACGAAATTGCGCGAAATCAACCCAAACATAAGTTTTGGACCTAAATTAGTGGATTGGGCATGTTCGTTGCGAAAAACGAAGAAATCGTTCCGGTGGCAAAAACTCGTGCTTTGTATGCACCCCGATACCCGTTTTCGGAATGGGTGACGTGCGGCAACGGAATTGCGCGAAAACAACCCAAACATGAGTTTTGGACCTAAAGTAGTGGATTGGGCATGTTCTTTGCGAAAAACGAAGAAATGGTTCCAGTGGCAAAAACTCGTGCTTTGTATGCACCCGATACTCGTTTTCCGAATGGGTGACGTGCTGCAACGAAATTGCGCGAAATCAACCCAAACATGAGTTTTGGACCTAAATTAGTGGATTAGGCATGTTCGTTGCGAAAAACGAAGAAATGGTTCCGGTGGCAAAAACTCGTGCTTTGTATGCACCCGGATACCCGTTTTCGGAATGGGTGACGTGCCGCAACGAAATTACGCGAAAACACCCCAAAAACATGAGTTTAGGACCTAAAGCAGTGGATTGGGCATGTTCGTTGCGAAAAATGAAGAAATGGTTCCGGTGGCAAAAACTCATGCTTTGTATGCACCCCGATACCCGTTTTCGGAAGGGGTGACGTGCGGCAACGAAATTGCGCGAAACCACCCGAAACATGAGTTTTGGACCTAAAGTAGTGGATTGGGCATGTTCGTTGCGAAAATCGAAGAAACGGTTCCGTTGGCAAAAACTCTTGCTTTGTATGCACCCCGATACCCGTTTTCGGAATGGGTGACGTGCGGCAACAAAATTGTGCGAAACGATCCCAAACATGAGTTTTGGACCTAAAGTAGTGGATTGGGCATGTTCGTTGCAAAAAACGAAGAAATGGTTTCGGTGGCAAAAACTGAGTTTGTATGCACCCGATACCCGTTTTCGGAATGGGTGACGTGCGGCAACGGAATTACGCGAAAACAACCCAAACATGAGTTTTGGACCTAAAGTAGTGGAGTGGGCATGTTCGTTGCGAAAAAACGAAGAAATGGTTCCAGTGGCAAAAACTCGTGCTTTGTATGCACCCGATACCCGTTTTCGGAATGGGTGACGTGCGGCAACGAAATTGCGCGAAATCAACCCAAACATGAGTTTTGGACCTAAATTAGTGGATCGGGCATGTTCGTTGCGAAAAACGAAGAAATGGTTCCGGTGGCAAAAACTCGTGCTTTGTATGCATCCCGATAACCGTTTTCGGAATGCGTGACGTGCGGCAACGAAATTGCGCGAAAGCACCCCAAACATGAGTTTAGGACCTAAAGTAGTGGATTGGGCATGTTCGTTGCGAAAAACGAAGAAATGGTTCCGGTGGCAAAAACTCGTGCTTTGTATGCACCCGATACCCGTTTTCGGAATGGGTGACGCGCGACAACGAAATTGCGCGAAATCAACCCAAACATGAGTTTTGGACCTAAAGTAGTGGAGTGGGCATGTTCGTTGCGAAAAACGAAGAAATGGTTCCAGTGGCAAAAACTCGTGCATTGTATCACCCGATACCCGTTTTCGGAATGGGTGACGTGCGGCAACGAAATTGCGCGAAATCAACCCAAACATGAGTTTTGGACCTAAATTAGTCGATTGGGCATGTTCGTTGCGAAAAACGAAGAGATGGTTCCGGTGGCAAAAACTCGTGCTTTGTATGCACCCGATACCCGTTTTTGGAATGGGTGACGTGCGGCAACGAAATTGCGCGAAATCAACCCAAACATGAGTTTTGGACCTAAATTAGTGGATTGGGCATGTTCGTTGCGAAAAACGAAGAAATCGTTCCGGTGGCAAAAACTCGTGCTTTGTATGCACCCCGATACCCGTTTTCGGAATGGGTGACGTGCGGCAACGGAATTGCGCGAAAACAACCCAAACATGAGTTTTGGACCTAAAGTAGTGGAGTGGGCATGTTCTTTGCGAAAAACGAAGAAATGGTTCCGGTGGCAAAAACTCGTGCTTTGTATGCACCCGATACTCGTTTTCCGAATGGGTGACGTGCTGCAACGAAATTGCGCGAAATCAACCCAAACATGAGTTTTGGACCTAAATTAGTGGATTGGGCATGTTCGTTGCGAAAAACGAAGAAATGGTTCCGATGGCAAAAACTCGTGCTTTGTATGCACCCCGATACCCGTTTTCGGAATGGGTGACGTGCCGCAAGGAAATTGCGCGAAAACACCCCAAAAACATGAGTTTAGGACCTAAAGCAGTGGATTGGGCATGTTCGTTGCGAAAAATGAAGAAATGGTTCCGGTGGCAAAAACTCATGCTTTGTATGCACCCCGATACCCGTTTTCGGAAGGGGTGACGTGCGGCAACGAAATTGCGCGAAACCACCCGAAACATGAGTTTTGGACCTAAAGTAGTGGATTGGGCATGTTCGTTGCGAAAATCGAAGAAACGGTTCCGTTGGCAAAAACTCGTGCTTTGTATGCACCCCGATACCCGTTTTCGGAATGGGTGACGTGCGGCAACAAAATTGTGCGAAACGATCCCAAACATGAGTTTTGGACCTAAAGTAGTGGATTAGGCATGTTCGTTGCAAAAAACGAAGAAATGGTTTCGGTGACAAAAACTGAGTTTGTATGCACCCGATACCCGTTTTCGAAATGGGTGACGTGCGGCAACGGAATTACGTGAAAACAACCCAAACATGAGTTTTGGACCTAAAGTAGTGGAGTGGGCATGTTCGTTGCGAAAAAACGAAGAAATGGTTCCAGTGGCAAAAACTCGTGCTTTGTATGCACGCGATACCCGTTTTCGGAATGGGTGACGTGCGGCAACAAAATTGCGCGAAATCAACCCAAACACGAGTTTTGGACCTAAATTATTGGATTGGGCATGTTCGTTGCGAAAAACGAAGAAATGGTTCCGGTGGCAAAAACTCGTGCTTTGTATGCATCCCGATACCCGTTTTCGGAATGCGTGACGTGCGACAACGAAATTGCGCGAAAGCACCCCAAACATGAGTATAGGACCTAAAGTAGTGGATTGGGCATGTTCGTTGCGAAAAACGAAGAAATGGTTCCGGTGGCAAAAACTCGTGCTTTGTATGCACCCGATACCCGTTTTCGGAATGGGTGACGCGCGACAACGAAATTGCGCGAAATCAACCCAAACTTGAGTTTTGGACCTAAAGTAGTGGAGTGGGCATGTTCGTTGCGAAAAACGAAGAAATGGTTCCGGTGGCAAAAACTCGTGCTTTGTATGCACCCGATACCCGTTTTCGGAATGGGTGACGTGCGGCAACGAAATTGCGCGAAATCAACCCAAACATGAGTTTTGGACCTAAATTAGTGGATTGGGCATGTTCGTTGCGAAAAAACGAAGAAATGGTTCCGGTGGCAAAAACTCGTGCTTTGTATGCACCCGATACCCGTTTTCGGAATGGGTGACGTGCGGCAACGAAATTGCGCGAAATCAACCCAAACATGAGTTTTGGACCTAAATTAGTGGATTGGGCATGTTCGTTGCGAAAAACGAAGAAATCGTTCCGGTGGCAAAAACTCGTGCCTTGTATGCACCCCGATACCCGTTTTCGGAATGGGTGACGTGCGGCAACGGAATTGCGCGAAAACAACCCAAACATGAGTTTTGGACCTAAAGTAGTGGAGTGGGCATGTTCATTGCGAAAAACGAAGAAATGGTTCCGGTGGCAAAAACTCGTGCTTTGTATGCACAAGATACTCGTTTTCCGAATGGGTGACGTGCTGCAACGAAATTGCGCGAAATCAACCCAAACATGAGTTTTGGACCTAAATTAGTGGATTGGGCATGTTCGTTGCGAAAAACGAAGAAATGGTTCCGGTGGCAAAAACTCGTGCTTTGTATGCACCCCGATACCCGTTTTCGGAATGGGTGACGTGCCACAACGAAATTGCGCGAAAACACTCCAAAAACATGAGTTTAGGACCTAAAGCAGTGGATTGGGCATGTTCGTTGTGAAAAATGAAGAAATGGTTCCGGTGGCAAAAACTCCTGCTTTGTATGCACCCGATACCCGTTTTCGGAATGGGTGACGTGCGGCAACGAAATTGCGCGAAACACCCAAACATGAGTTTTGGACCTAAAGTAGTGGATTGGGCATGTTCGTTGCGAAAAACGAAGAAATGGTTCCGGTGGCAAAAACTCGTGCTTTGTATGCACCCGATACCCGTTTTCGGAATGGGTGACGTGCGGCAACGAAATTGCGCGAAATCAACCCAAACATGAGTTTTGGACCTAAAGTAGTGGATTGGGCATGTTCGTTGCGAAAAACGAAGAAATGGTTCCGGTGGCAAAAACTCGTGCTTTGTATGCACCCGATACCCGTTTTCGGAATGGGTGACGTGCGGCAACGAAATTGCGCGAAACAACCCAAACATGAGTTTTGGACCTAAAGTAGTGGATTGGGCATGTTCGTTGCGAAAAACGAAGAAATGGTTCCGGTGGCAAAAACTCGTGCTTTGTATGCACCCGATACCCGTTTTCGGAATGGGTGACGTGCGGCAACGAAATTGCGCGAAATCAACCCAAACATGAGTTTTGGACCTAAAGTAGTGGATTGGGCATGTTCGTTGCGAAAAACGAAGAAATGGTTCCGGTGGCAAAAACTCGTGCTTTGTATGCACCCGATACCCGTTTTCGGAATGGGTGACGTGCGGCAACGAAATTGCGCGAAACACCCAAACATGAGTTTTGGACCTAAAGTAGTGGATTGGGCATGTTCGTTGCGAAAAACGAAGAAATGGTTCCGGTGGCAAAAACTCGTGCTTTGTATGCACCCGATACCCGTTTTCGGAATGGGTGACGTGCGGCAACGAAATTGCGCGAAACACCCAAACATGAGTTTTGGACCTAAAGTAGTGGATTGGGCATGTTCGTTGCGAAAAACGAAGAAATGGTTCCGGTGGCAAAAACTCGTGCTTTGTATGCACCCGATACCCGTTTTCGGAATGGGTGACGTGCGGCAACGAAATTGCGCGAAACACCCAAACATGAGTTTTGGACCTAAAGTAGTGGATTGGGCATGTTCGTTGCGAAAAACGAAGAAATGGTTCCGGTGGCAAAAACTCGTGCTTTGTATGCACCCGATACCCGTTTTCGGAATGGGTGACGTGCGGCAACGAAATTGCGCGAAACAACCCAAACATGAGTTTTGGACCTAAAGTAGTGGATTGGGCATGTTCGTTGCGAAAAACGAAGAAATGGTTCCGGTGGCAAAAACTCGTGCTTTGTATGCACCCGATACCCGTTTTCGGAATGGGTGACGTGCGGCAACGAAATTGCGCGAAATCAACCCAAACATGAGTTTTGGACCTAAAGTAGTGGATTGGGCATGTTCGTTGCGAAAAACGAAGAAATGGTTCCGGTGGCAAAAACTCGTGCTTTGTATGCACCCGATACCCGTTTTCGGAATGGGTGACGTGCGGCAACGAAATTGCGCGAAATCACCCAAACATGAGTTTTGGACCTAAAGTAGTGGATTGGGCATGTTCGTTGCGAAAAACGAAGAAATGGTTCCGGTGGCAAAAACTCGTGCTTTGTATGCACCCGATACCCGTTTTCGGAATGGGTGACGTGCGGCAACGAAATTGCGCGAAATCAACCCAAACATGAGTTTTGGACCTAAAGTAGTGGATTGGGCATGTTCGTTGCGAAAAACGAAGAAATGGTTCCGGTGGCAAAAACTCGTGCTTTGTATGCACCCGATACCCGTTTTCGGAATGGGTGACGTGCGGCAACGAAATTGCGCGAAATCAACCCAAACATGAGTTTTGGACCTAAAGTAGTGGATTGGGCATGTTCGTTGCGAAAAACGAAGAAATGGTTCCGGTGGCAAAAACTCGTGCTTTGTATGCACCCGATACCCGTTTTCGGAATGGGTGACGTGCGGCAACGAAATTGCGCGAAATCAACCCAAACATGAGTTTTGGACCTAAAGTAGTGGATTGGGCATGTTCGTTGCGAAAAACGAAGAAATGGTTCCGGTGGCAAAAACTCGTGCTTTGTATGCACCCGATACCCGTTTTCGGAATGGGTGACGTGCGGCAACGAAATTGCGCGAAATCAACCCAAACATGAGTTTTGGACCTAAAGTAGTGGATTGGGCATGTTCGTTGCGAAAAACGAAGAAATGGTTCCGGTGGCAAAAACTCGTGCTTTGTATGCACCCGATACCCGTTTTCGGAATGGGTGACGTGCGGCAACGAAATTGCGCGAAACACCCAAACATGAGTTTTGGACCTAAAGTAGTGGATTGGGCATGTTCGTTGCGAAAAACGAAGAAATGGTTCCGGTGGCAAAAACTCGTGCTTTGTATGCACCCGATACCCGTTTTCGGAATGGGTGACGTGCGGCAACGAAATTGCGCGAAACACCCAAACATGAGTTTTGGACCTAAAGTAGTGGATTGGGCATGTTCGTTGCGAAAAACGAAGAAATGGTTCCGGTGGCAAAAACTCGTGCTTTGTATGCACCCGATACCCGTTTTCGGAATGGGTGACGTGCGGCAACGAAATTGCGCGAAACACCCAAACATGAGTTTTGGACCTAAAGTAGTGGATTGGGCATGTTCGTTGCGAAAAACGAAGAAATGGTTCCGGTGGCAAAAACTCGTGCTTTGTATGCACCCGATACCCGTTTTCGGAATGGGTGACGTGCGGCAACGAAATTGCGCGAAAACCCAAACATGAGTTTTGGACCTAAAGTAGTGGATTGGGCATGTTCGTTGCGAAAAACGAAGAAATGGTTCCGGTGGCAAAAACTCGTGCTTTGTATGCACCCGATACCCGTTTTCGGAATGGGTGACGTGCGGCAACGAAATTGCGCGAAATCAACCCAAACATGAGTTTTGGACCTAAAGTAGTGGATTGGGCATGTTCGTTGCGAAAAACGAAGAAATGGTTCCGGTGGCAAAAACTCGTGCTTTGTATGCACCCGATACCCGTTTTCGGAATGGGTGACGTGCGGCAACGAAATTGCGCGAAACACCCAAACATGAGTTTTGGACCTAAAGTAGTGGATTGGGCATGTTCGTTGCGAAAAACGAAGAAATGGTTCCGGTGGCAAAAACTCGTGCTTTGTATGCACCCGATACCCGTTTTCGGAATGGGTGACGTGCGGCAACGAAATTGCGCGAAATCAACCCAAACATGAGTTTTGGACCTAAAGTAGTGGATTGGGCATGTTCGTTGCGAAAAACGAAGAAATGGTTCCGGTGGCAAAAACTCGTGCTTTGTATGCACCCGATACCCGTTTTCGGAATGGGTGACGTGCGGCAACGAAATTGCGCGAAATCAACCCAAACATGAGTTTTGGACCTAAAGTAGTGGATTGGGCATGTTCGTTGCGAAAAACGAAGAAATGGTTCCGGTGGCAAAAACTCGTGCTTTGTATGCACCCGATACCCGTTTTCGGAATGGGTGACGTGCGGCAACGAAATTGCGCGAAATCAACCCAAACATGAGTTTTGGACCTAAAGTAGTGGATTGGGCATGTTCGTTGCGAAAAACGAAGAAATGGTTCCGGTGGCAAAAACTCGTGCTTTGTATGCACCCGATACCCGTTTTCGGAATGGGTGACGTGCGGCAACGAAATTGCGCGAAATCAACCCAAACATGAGTTTTGGACCTAAAGTAGTGGATTGGGCATGTTCGTTGCGAAAAACGAAGAAATGGTTCCGGTGGCAAAAACTCGTGCTTTGTATGCACCCGATACCCGTTTTCGGAATGGGTGACGTGCGGCAACGAAATTGCGCGAAATCAACCCAAACATGAGTTTTGGACCTAAAGTAGTGGATTGGGCATGTTCGTTGCGAAAAACGAAGAAATGGTTCCGGTGGCAAAAACTCGTGCTTTGTATGCACCCGATACCCGTTTTCGGAATGGGTGACGTGCGGCAACGAAATTGCGCGAAATCAACCCAAACATGAGTTTTGGACCTAAAGTAGTGGATTGGGCATGTTCGTTGCGAAAAACGAAGAAATGGTTCCGGTGGCAAAAACTCGTGCTTTGTATGCACCCGATACCCGTTTTCGGAATGGGTGACGTGCGGCAACGAAATTGCGCGAAATCAACCCAAACATGAGTTTTGGACCTAAAGTAGTGGATTGGGCATGTTCGTTGCGAAAAACGAAGAAATGGTTCCGGTGGCAAAAACTCGTGCTTTGTATGCACCCGATACCCGTTTTCGGAATGGGTGACGTGCGGCAACGAAATTGCGCGAAACACCCAAACATGAGTTTTGGACCTAAAGTAGTGGATTGGGCATGTTCGTTGCGAAAAACGAAGAAATGGTTCCGGTGGCAAAAACTCGTGCTTTGTATGCACCCGATACCCGTTTTCGGAATGGGTGACGTGCGGCAACGAAATTGCGCGAAACACCCAAACATGAGTTTTGGACCTAAAGTAGTGGATTGGGCATGTTCGTTGCGAAAAACGAAGAAATGGTTCCGGTGGCAAAAACTCGTGCTTTGTATGCACCCGATACCCGTTTTCGGAATGGGTGACGTGCGGCAACGAAATTGCGCGAAACACCCAAACATGAGTTTTGGACCTAAAGTAGTGGATTGGGCATGTTCGTTGCGAAAAACGAAGAAATGGTTCCGGTGGCAAAAACTCGTGCTTTGTATGCACCCGATACCCGTTTTCGGAATGGGTGACGTGCGGCAACGAAATTGCGCGAAACAACCCAAACATGAGTTTTGGACCTAAAGTAGTGGATTGGGCATGTTCGTTGCGAAAAACGAAGAAATGGTTCCGGTGGCAAAAACTCGTGCTTTGTATGCACCCGATACCCGTTTTCGGAATGGGTGACGTGCGGCAACGAAATTGCGCGAAATCAACCCAAACATGAGTTTTGGACCTAAAGTAGTGGATTGGGCATGTTCGTTGCGAAAAACGAAGAAATGGTTCCGGTGGCAAAAACTCGTGCTTTGTATGCACCCGATACCCGTTTTCGGAATGGGTGACGTGCGGCAACGAAATTGCGCGAAACACCCAAACATGAGTTTTGGACCTAAAGTAGTGGATTGGGCATGTTCGTTGCGAAAAACGAAGAAATGGTTCCGGTGGCAAAAACTCGTGCTTTGTATGCACCCGATACCCGTTTTCGGAATGGGTGACGTGCGGCAACGAAATTGCGCGAAATCAACCCAAACATGAGTTTTGGACCTAAAGTAGTGGATTGGGCATGTTCGTTGCGAAAAACGAAGAAATGGTTCCGGTGGCAAAAACTCGTGCTTTGTATGCACCCGATACCCGTTTTCGGAATGGGTGACGTGCGGCAACGAAATTGCGCGAAATCAACCCAAACATGAGTTTTGGACCTAAAGTAGTGGATTGGGCATGTTCGTTGCGAAAAACGAAGAAATGGTTCCGGTGGCAAAAACTCGTGCTTTGTATGCACCCGATACCCGTTTTCGGAATGGGTGACGTGCGGCAACGAAATTGCGCGAAATCAACCCAAACATGAGTTTTGGACCTAAAGTAGTGGATTGGGCATGTTCGTTGCGAAAAACGAAGAAATGGTTCCGGTGGCAAAAACTCGTGCTTTGTATGCACCCGATACCCGTTTTCGGAATGGGTGACGTGCGGCAACGAAATTGCGCGAAACAACCCAAACATGAGTTTTGGACCTAAAGTAGTGGATTGGGCATGTTCGTTGCGAAAAACGAAGAAATGGTTCCGGTGGCAAAAACTCGTGCTTTGTATGCACCCGATACCCGTTTTCGGAATGGGTGACGTGCGGCAACGAAATTGCGCGAAACACCCCAAACATGAGTTTTGGACCTAAAGTAGTGGATTGGGCATGTTCGTTGCGAAAAACGAAGAAATGGTTCCGGTGGCAAAAACTCGTGCTTTGTATGCACCCGATACCCGTTTTCGGAATGGGTGACGTGCGGCAACGAAATTGCGCGAAACACCCAAACATGAGTTTTGGACCTAAAGTAGTGGATTGGGCATGTTCGTTGCGAAAAACGAAGAAATGGTTCCGGTGGCAAAAACTCGTGCTTTGTATGCACCCGATACCCGTTTTCGGAATGGGTGACGTGCGGCAACGAAATTGCGCGAAACACCCAAACATGAGTTTTGGACCTAAAGTAGTGGATTGGGCATGTTCGTTGCGAAAAACGAAGAAATGGTTCCGGTGGCAAAAACTCGTGCTTTGTATGCACCCGATACCCGTTTTCGGAATGGGTGACGTGCGGCAACGAAATTGCGCGAAACAACCCAAACATGAGTTTTGGACCTAAAGTAGTGGATTGGGCATGTTCGTTGCGAAAAACGAAGAAATGGTTCCGGTGGCAAAAACTCGTGCTTTGTATGCACCCGATACCCGTTTTCGGAATGGGTGACGTGCGGCAACGAAATTGCGCGAAATCAACCCAAACATGAGTTTTGGACCTAAAGTAGTGGATTGGGCATGTTCGTTGCGAAAAACGAAGAAATGGTTCCGGTGGCAAAAACTCGTGCTTTGTATGCACCCGATACCCGTTTTCGGAATGGGTGACGTGCGGCAACGAAATTGCGCGAAACAACCCAAACATGAGTTTTGGACCTAAAGTAGTGGATTGGGCATGTTCGTTGCGAAAAACGAAGAAATGGTTCCGGTGGCAAAAACTCGTGCTTTGTATGCACCCGATACCCGTTTTCGGAATGGGTGACGTGCGGCAACGAAATTGCGCGAAATCAACCCAAACATGAGTTTTGGACCTAAAGTAGTGGATTGGGCATGTTCGTTGCGAAAAACGAAGAAATGGTTCCGGTGGCAAAAACTCGTGCTTTGTATGCACCCGATACCCGTTTTCGGAATGGGTGACGTGCGGCAACGAAATTGCGCGAAATCAACCCAAACATGAGTTTTGGACCTAAAGTAGTGGATTGGGCATGTTCGTTGCGAAAAACGAAGAAATGGTTCCGGTGGCAAAAACTCGTGCTTTGTATGCACCCGATACCCGTTTTCGGAATGGGTGACGTGCGGCAACGAAATTGCGCGAAATCAACCCAAACATGAGTTTTGGACCTAAAGTAGTGGATTGGGCATGTTCGTTGCGAAAAACGAAGAAATGGTTCCGGTGGCAAAAACTCGTGCTTTGTATGCACCCGATACCCGTTTTCGGAATGGGTGACGTGCGGCAACGAAATTGCGCGAAATCAACCCAAACATGAGTTTTGGACCTAAAGTAGTGGATTGGGCATGTTCGTTGCGAAAAACGAAGAAATGGTTCCGGTGGCAAAAACTCGTGCTTTGTATGCACCCGATACCCGTTTTCGGAATGGGTGACGTGCGGCAACGAAATTGCGCGAAATCAACCCAAACATGAGTTTTGGACCTAAATTAGTGGATTGGGCATGTTCGTTGCGAAAAACGAAGAAATGGTTCCGGTGGCAAAAACTCGTGCTTTGTATGCACCCGATACCCGTTTTCGGATGGGTGACGTGCGGCAACGAAATTGCGCGAAATCAACCCAAACATGAGTTTTGGACCTAAATTAGTGGATTGGGCATGTTCGTTGCGAAAAAAGAAGAAATCGTTCCGGTGGCAAAATTCGTGCTTTGTATGCACCCCGATACCCGTTTTCGGAATGGGTGACGTGCGGCAACGGAATTGCGCGAAAACAACCCAAACATGAGTTTTGGACCTAAAGTAGTGGAGTGGGCATGTTCGTTGCGAAAAACGAAGAAATGGTTCCGGTGGCAAAAACTCGTGCTTTGTATGCACCCGATACCCGTTTTCCGAATGGGTGACGTGCTACAACGAAATTGCGCGAAATCAACCCAAACATGAGTTTTGGACCTAAATTAGTGGATTGGGCATGTTCGTTGCGAAAAACGAAGAAATGGTTCCGGTGGCAAAAAACTCGTGCTTTGTATGCACCCCGATACCCGTTTTCGGAATGAGTGACGTGCCGCAACGAAATTGCGCGAAAACACCCCAAACATGAGTTTAGGACCTAAAGCAGTGGATTGGGCATGTTCGTTGCGAAAAATGAAGAAATGGTTCAGGTGGCAAAAACTCATGCTTTGTATGCACCCCGATACCCGTTTTCGGAAGGGGTGACGTGCGGCAACGAAATTGCGCGAAACCACCCCAAACATGAGTTTTGGACCTAAAGTAGTGGATTGGGCATGTTCGTTGCGAAAATCGAAGAAACGGTTCCGGTGGCAAAAACTCGTGCTTTGTATGCACCCTGATACCCGTTTTCGGAATGGGTGACGTGCGGCAACAAAATTGTGTGAAACGATCCCAAACATGAGTTTTGGACCTAAAGTAGTGGATTGGGCATGTTCGTTGCAAAAAACGAAGAAATGGTTTCGGTGGCAAAAAACTGAGTTTGTATGCACCCGATACACGTTTTCGGAATGGGTGACGTGCGGCAATGGAATTACGCGAAAACAACCCAAACATGAGTTTTGGACCTAAAGTAGTGGAGTGGGCATGTTCGTTGCGAAAAAACGAAGAAATGGTTCCGGTGGCAAAAACTCGTGCTTTGTATGCACCCGATACCCGTTTTCGGAATGGGTGACGTGCGGCAACGAAATTGCGCGAAATCAACCCAAGCATGAGTTTTGGACCTAAATTAGTGGATTGGGCATGTTCGTTGCGAAAAACGAAGAAATGGTTCCGGTGGCAAAAACTCGTGCTTTGTATGCACCCCGATACCCGTTTTCGGAATGCGTGACGTGCGACAACGAAATTGCGCGAAAGCACCCCAAACATGAGTTTAGGACCTAAAGTAGTGGATTGGGCATGTTCGTTGCGAAAAAAGAAGAAATGGTTCTGGTGGCAAAAACTCGTGCTTTGTATGCACCCGATACCCGTTTTCGGAATGGGTGACGCGCGACAACGAAATTGCGCGAAATCAACCCAAACATGAGTTTTGGACCTAAAGTAGTGGAGTGGGCATGTTCGTTGCGAAAAACGAAGAAATGATTCCGGTGGCAAAAACTCGTGCTTTGTATGCACTCGATACTCGTTTTTGGAATGGGTGACGTGCGGCAACGAAATTGCGCGAAATCAACCCAAACATGAGTTTTGGACCTAAATTAGTGGATTGGGCATGTTCGTTGCGAAAAACGAAGAAATGGTTCCGGTGGCAAAAACTCGTGCTTTGTATGCACCCGATACCCGTTTTCGGAATGGGTGACGTGCGGCAACGAAATTGCGCGAAATCAACCCAAACATGAGTTTTGGACCTAAATTAGTGGATTGGGCATGTTCGTTGCGAAAAAAGAAGAAATCGTTCCGGTGGCAAAATTCGTGCTTTGTATGCACCCCGATACCCGTTTTCGGAATGGGTGACGTGCGGCAACGGAATTGCGCGAAAACAACCCAAACATGAGTTTTGGACCTAAAGTAGTGGACTGGGCATGTTCGTTGCGAAAAACGAAGAAATGGTTCCGGTGGCAAAAACTCGTGCTTTGTATGCACCCGATACCCGTTTTCCGAATGGGTGACGTGCTACAACGAAATTGCGCGAAATCAACCCAAACATGAGTTTTGGACCTAAATTAGTGGATTGGGCATGTTCGTTGCGAAAAACGAAGAAATGGTTCCGGTGGCAAAAACTCGTGCTTTGTATGCACCCCGATACCCGTTTTCGGAATGAGTGACGTGCCGCAACGAAATTGCGCGAAAACACCCCAAACATGAGTTTAGGACCTAAAGCAGTGGATTGGGCATGTTCGTTGCGAAAAATGAAGAAATGGTTCAGGTGGCAAAAACTCATGCTTTGTATGCACCCCGAAACCCGTTTTCGGAAGGGGTGACGTGCGGCAACGAAATTGCGCGAAACCACCCCAAACATGAGTTTTGGACCTAAAGTAGTGGATTGGGCATGTTCGTTGCGAAAATCGAAGAAACGGTTCCGGTGGCAAAAACTCGTGCTTTGTATGCACCATGATACCCGTTTTCGGAATGGGTGACGTGCGGCAACAAAATTGTGTGAAACGATCCCAAACATGAGTTTTGGACCTAAAGTAGTGGATTGGGCATGTTCGTTGCAAAAAACGAAGAAATGGTTTCGGTGGCAAAAACTGAGTTTGTATGCACCCGATACACGTTTTCGGAATGGGTGACGTGCGGCAATGGAATTACGCGAAAACAACCCAAACATGAGTTTTGGACCTAAAGTAGTGGAGTGGGCATGTTCGTTGCGAAAAAACGAAGAAATGGTTCCGGTGGCAAAAACTCGTGCTTTGTATGCACCCGATACCCGTTTTCGGAATGGGTGACGTGCGGCAACGAAATTGCGCGAAATCAACCCAAGCATGAGTTTTGGACCTAAATTAGTGGATTGGGCATGTTCGTTGCGAAAAACGAAGAAATGGTTCCGGTGGCAAAAACTCGTGCTTTGTATGCACCCCGATACCCGTTTTCGGAATGCGTGACGTGCGACAACGAAATTGCGCGAAAGCACCCCAAACATGAGTTTAGGACCTAAAGTAGTGGATTGGGCATGTTCGTTGCGAAAAACGAAGAAATGGTTCCGGTGGAAAAAACTCGTGCTTTGTATGCACCCGATACCCGTTTTCGGAATGGGTGACACGCGACAACGAAATTGCGCGAAATCAACCCAAACATGAGTTTTGGACCTAAAGTAGTGGAGTGGGCATGTTCGTTGCGAAAAACGAAGAAATGGTTCCGGTGGCAAAAACTCGTGCTTTGTATGCACCCGATACCCGTTTTCGGAATGGGTGACGTGCGGCAACGAAATTGCGCGAAATCAACCCAAACATGAGTTTTGGACCTAAAGTAGTGGAGTGGGCATGTTCGTTGCGAAAAACGAAGAAATGGTTCCGACGGCAAAAACTCGTGCTTTGTATGCACCCGATACCCGTTTTCGGAATGGGTGACGTGCGGCAACGAAATTGCGCGAAATCAACCCAAACATGAGTTTTGGACCTAAATTAGTGGATTGGGCATGTTCGTTGCGAAAAAAGAAGAAATCGTTCCGGTGGCAAAATTCGTGCTTTGTATGCACCCCGATACCCGTTTTCGGAATGGGTGACGTGCGGCAACGGAATTGCGCGAAAACAACCCAAACATGAGTTTTGGACCTAAAGTAGTGGAGTGGGCATGTTCGTTGCGAAAAACGAAGAAATGGTTCCGGTGGCAAAAACTCGTGCTTTGTATGCATCCGATACCCGTTTTCCGAATGGGTGACGTGCTACAACGAAATTGCGCGAAATCAACCCAAACATGAGTTTTGGACCTAAATTAGTGGATTGGGCATGTTCGTTGCGAAAAACGAAGAAATGGTTCCGGTGGCAAAAACTCGTGCTTTGTATGCACCCCGATACCCGTTTTCGGAATGAGTGACGTGCCGCAACGAAATTGCGCGAAAACACCCCAAACATGAGTTTAGGACCTAAAGCAGTGGATTGGGCATGTTCGTTGCGAAAAATAAAGAAATGGTTCAGGTGGCAAAAACTCATGCTTTGTATGCACCCCGATACCCGTTTTCGGAAGGGGTGACGTGCGGCAACGAAATTGCGCGAAACCACCCCAAACATGAGTTTTGGACCTAAAGTAGTGGATTGGGCATGTTCGTTGCGAAAATCGAAGAAACGGTTCCGGTGGCAAAAACTCGTGCTTTGTATGCACCCTTATACCCGTTTTCGGAATGGGTGACGTGCGGCAACAAAATTGTGTGAAACGATCCCAAACATGAGTTTTGGACCTAAAGTAGTGGATTGGGCATGTTCGTTGCAAAAAACGAAGAAATGGTTTCGGTGGCAAAAACTGAGTTTGTATGCACCCGATACACGTTTTCGGAATGGGTGACGTGCGGCAATGGAATTACGCGAAAACAACCCAAACATGAGTTTTGGACCTAAAGTAGTGGAGTGGGCATGTTCGTTGCGAAAAAACGAAGAAATGGTTCCGGTGGCAAAAACTCGTGCTTTGTATGCACCCGATACCCGTTTTCGGAATGGGTGACGTGCGGCAACGAAATTGCGCGAAATCAACCGAAGCATGAGTTTTGGACCTAAATTAGTGGATTGGGCATGTTCGTTGCGAAAAACGAAGAAATGGTTCCGGTGGCAAAAACTCGTGCTTTGTATGCACCCCGATACCCGTTTTCGGAATGCGTGACGTGCGACAACGAAATTGCGCGAAAGCACCCCAAACATGAGTTTAGGACCTAAAGTAGTGGATTGGGCATGTTCGTTGCGAAAAACGAAGAAATGGTTCCGGTGGAAAAAACTCGTGCTTTGTATGCACCCGATACCCGTTTTCGGAATGGGTGACACGCGACAACGAAATTGCGCGAAATCAACCCAAACATGAGTTTTGGACCTAAAGTAGTGGAGTGGGCATGTTCGTTGCGAAAAACGAAGAAATGGTTCCGGTGGCAAAAACTCGTGCTTTGTATGCACCCGATACCCGTTTTCGGAATGGGTGACGTGCGGCAACGAAATTGCGCGAAATCAACCCAAACATGAGTTTTGGACCTAAAGTAGTGGAGTGGGCATGTTCGTTGCGAAAAACGAAGAAATGGTTCCGACGGCAAAAACTCGTGCTTTGTATGCACCCGATACCCGTTTTCGGAATGGGTGACGTGCGGCAACGAAATTGCGCGAAATCAACCCAAACATGAGTTTTGGACCTAAATTAGTGGATTGGGCATGTTCGTTGCGAAAAAAGAAGAAATCGTTCCGGTGGCAAAATTCGTGCTTTGTATGCACCCCGATACCCGTTTTCGGAATAGGTGACGTGCGGCAACGGAATTGCGCGAAAACAACCCAAACATGAGTTTTGGACCTAAAGTAGTGGAGTGGGCATGTTCGTTGCGAAAAACGAAGAAATGGTTCCGGTGGCAAAAACTCGTGCTTTGTATGCACCCGATACCCGTTTTCCGAATGGGTGACGTGCTACAACGAAATTGCGCGAAATCAACCCAAACATGAGTTTTGGACCTAAATTAGTGGATTGGGCATGTTCGTTGCGAAAAACGAAGAAATGGTTCCGGTGGCAAAAACTCGTGCTTTGTATGCACCCCGATACCCGTTTTCGGAATGAGTGACGTGCCGCAACGAAATTGCGCGAAAACACCCCAAACATGAGTTTAGGACCTAAAGCAGTGGATTGGGCATGTTCGTTGCGAAAAATAAAGAAATGGTTCAGGTGGCAAAAACTCATGCTTTGTATGCACCCCGATACCCGTTTTCGGAAGGGGTGACGTGCGGCAACGAAATTGCGCGAAACCACCCCAAACATGAGTTTTGGACCTAAAGTAGTGGATTGGGCATGTTCGTTGCGAAAATCGAAGAAACGGTTCCGGTGGCAAAAACTCGTGCTTTGTATGCACCCTGATACCCGTTTTCGGAATGGGTGACGTGCGGCAACAAAATTGTGTGAAACGATCCCAAACATGAGTTTTGGACCTAAAGTAGTGGATTGGGCATGTTCGTTGCAAAAAACGAAGAAATGGTTTCGGTGGCAAAAACTGAGTTTGTATGCACCCGATACACGTTTTCGGAATGGGTGACGTGCGGCAATGGAATTACGCGAAAACAACCCAAACATGAGTTTTGGACCTAAAGTAGTGGAGTGGGCATGTTCGTTGCGAAAAAAACGAAGAAATGGTTCCGGTGGCAAAAACTCGTGCTTTGTATGCACCCGATACCCGTTTTCGGAATGGGTGACGTGCGGCAACGAAATTGCGCGAAATCAACCCAAGCATGAGTTTTGGACCTAAATTAGTGGATTGGGCATGTTCGTTGCGAAAAACGAAGAAATGGTTCCGGTGGCAAAAACTCGTGCTTTGTATGCACCCCGATACCCGTTTTCGGAATGCGTGACGTGCGACAACGAAATTGCGCGAAAGCACCCCAAACATGAGTTTAGGACCTAAAGTAGTGGATTGGGCATGTTCGTTGCGAAAAACGAAGAAATGGTTCCGGTGGAAAAAACTCGTGCTTTGTATGCACCCGATACCCGTTTTCGGAATGGGTGACACGCGACAACGAAATTGCGCGAAATCAACCCAAACATGAGTTTTGGACCTAAAGTAGTGGAGTGGGCATGTTCGTTGCGAAAAACGAAGAAATGGTTCCAGTGGCAAAAACTCGTGCTTTGTATGCACCCGATACCCGTTTTCGGAATGGGTGACGTGCGGCAACGAAATTGCGCGAAATCAACCCAAACATGAGTTTTGGACCTAAAGTAGTGGAGTGGGCATGTTCGTTGCGAAAAACGAAGAAATGGTTCCGACGGCAAAAACTCGTGCTTTGTATGCACCCGATACCCGTTTTCGGAATGGGTGACGTGCGGCAACGAAATTGCGCGAAATCAACCCAAACATGAGTTTTGGACCTAAATTAGTGGATTGGGCATGTTCATTGCGAAAAAAGAAGAAATCGTTCCGGTGGCAAAATTCGTGCTTTGTATGCACCCCGATACCCGTTTTCGGAATGGGTGACGTGCGGCAACGGAATTGCGCGAAAACAACCCAAACATGAGTTTTGGACCTAAAGTAGTGGAGTGGGCATGTTCGTTGCGAAAAACGAAGAAATGGTTCCGGTGGCAAAAACTCGTGCTTTGTATGCACCCGATACCCGTTTTCCGAATGGGTGACGTGCTACAACGAAATTGCGCGAAATCAACCCAAACATGAGTTTTGGACCTAAATTAGTGGATTGGGCATGTTCGTTGCGAAAAACGAAGAAATGGTTCCGGTGGCAAAAACTCGTGCTTTGTATGCACCCCGATACCCGTTTTCGGAATGAGTGACGTGCCGCAACGAAATTGCGCGAAAACACCCCAAACATGAGTTTAGGACCTAAAGCAGTGGATTGGGCATGTTCGTTGCGAAAAATGAAGAAATGGTTCAGGTGGCAAAAACTCATGCTTTGTATGCACCCCGATACCCGTTTTCGGAAGGGGTGACGTGCGGCAACGAAATTGCGCGAAACCACCCCAAACATGAGTTTTGGACCTAAAGTAGTGGATTGGGCATGTTCGTTGCGAAAATCGAAGAAACGGTTCCGGTGGCAAAAACTCGTGCTTTGTATGCACCCTGATACCCGTTTTCGGAATGGGTGACGTGCGGCAACAAAATTGTGTGAAACGATCCCAAACATGAGTTTTGGACCTAAAGTAGTGGATTGGGCATGTTCGTTGCAAAAAACGAAGAAATGGTTTCGGTGGCAAAAACTGAGTTTGTATGCACCCGATACACGTTTTCGGAATGGGTGACGTGCGGCAATAGAATTACGCGAAAACAACCCAAACATGAGTTTTGGACCTAAAGTAGTGGAGTGGGCATGTTCGTTGCGAAAAAACGAAGAAATGGTTCCGGTGGCAAAAACTCGTGCTTTGTATGCACCCGATACCCGTTTTCGGAATGGGTGACGTGCGGCAACGAAATTGCGCGAAATCAACCCAAGCATGAGTTTTGGACCTAAATTAGTGGATTGGGCATGTTCGTTGCGAAAAACGAAGAAATGGTTCCGGTGGCAAAAACTCGTGCTTTGTATGCACCCCGATACCCGTTTTCGGAATGCGTGACGTGCGACAACGAAATTGCGCGAAAGCACCCCAAACATGAGTTTAGGACCTAAAGTAGTGGATTGGGCATGTTCGTTGCGAAAAACGAAGAAATGGTTCCGGTGGAAAAAACTCGTGCTTTGTATGCACCCGATACCCGTTTTCGGAATGGGTGACACGCGACAACGAAATTGCGCGAAATCAACCCAAACATGAGTTTTGGACCTAAAGTAGTGGAGTGGGCATGTTCGTTGCGAAAAACGAAGAAATGGTTCCGGTGGCAAAAACTCGTGCTTTGTATGCACCCGATACCCGTTTTCGGAATGGGTGACGTGCGGCAACGAAATTGCGCGAAATCAACCCAAACATGAGTTTTGGACCTAAAGTAGTGGAGTGGGCATGTTCGTTGCGAAAAACGAAGAAATGGTTCCGACGGCAAAAACTCGTGCTTTGTATGCACCCGATACCCGTTTTCGGAATGGGTGACGTGCGGCAACGAAATTGCGCGAAATCAACCCAAACATGAGTTTTGGACCTAAATTAGTGGATTGGGCATGTTCGTTGCGAAAAAAGAAGAAATCGTTCCGGTGGCAAAATTCGTGCTTTGTATGCACCCCGATACCCGTTTTCGGAATGGGTGACGTGCGGCAACGGAATTGCGCGAAAACAACCCAAACATGAGTTTTGGACCTAAAGTAGTGGAGTGGGCATGTTCGTTGCGAAAAACGAAGAAATGGTTCCGGTGGCAAAAACTCGTGCTTTGTATGCACCCGATACCCGTTTTCCGAATGGGTGACGTGCTACAACGAAATTGCGCGAAATCAACCCAAACATGAGTTTTGGACCTAAATTAGTGGATTGGGCATGTTCGTTGCGAAAAACGAAGAAATGGTTCCGGTGGCAAAAACTCGTGCTTTGTATGCACCCCGATACCCGTTTTCGGAATGAGTGACGTGCCGCAACGAAATTGCGCGAAAACACCCCAAACATGAGTTTAGGACCTAAAGCAGTGGATTGGGCATGTTCGTTGCGAAAAATGAAGAAATGGTTCAGGTGGCAAAAACTCATGCTTTGTATGCACCCCGATACCCGTTTTCGGAAGGGGTGACGTGCGGCAACGAAATTGCGCGAAACCACCCCAAACATGAGTTTTGGACCTAAAGTAGTGGATTGGGCATGTTCGTTGCGAAAATCGAAGAAACGGTTCCGGTGGCAAAAACTCGTGCTTTGTATGCACCCTGATACCCGTTTTCGGAATGGGTGACGTGCGGCAACAAAATTGTGTGAAACGATCCCAAACATGAGTTTTGGACCTAAAGTAATGGATTGGGCATGTTCGTTGCAAAAAACGAAGAAATGGTTTCGGTGGCAAAAACTGAGTTTGTATGCACCCGATACACGTTTTCGGAATGGGTGACGTGCGGCAATGGAATTACGCGAAAACAACCCAAACATGAGTTTTGGACCTAAAGTAGTGGAGTGGGCATGTTCGTTGCGAAAAAACGAAGAAATGGTTCCGGTGGCAAAAACTCGTGCTTTGTATGCACCCGATACCCGTTTTCGGAATGGGTGACGTGCGGCAACGAAATTGCGCGAAATCAACCCAATCATGAGTTTTGGACCTAAATTAGTGGATTGGGCATGTTCGTTGCGAAAAACGAAGAAATGGTTCCGGTGGCAAAAACTCGTGCTTTGTATGCACCCCGATACCCGTTTTCGGAATGCGTGACGTGCGACAACGAAATTGCGCGAAAGCACCCCAAACATGAGTTTAGGACCTAAAGTAGTGGATTGGGCATGTTCGTTGCGAAAAACGAAGAAATGGTTCCGGTGGAAAAAACTCGTGCTTTGTATGCACCCGATACCCGTTTTCGGAATGGGTGACACGCGACAACGAAATTGCGCGAAATCAACCCAAACATGAGTTTTGGACCTAAAGTAGTGGAGTGGGCATGTTCGTTGCGAAAAACGAAGAAATGGTTCCGGTGGCAAAAACTCGTGCTTTGTATGCACCCGATACCCGTTTTCGGAATGGGTGACGTGCGGCAACGAAATTGCGCGAAATCAACCCAAACATGAGTTTTGGACCTAAAGTAGTGGAGTGGGCATGTTCGTTGCGAAAAACGAAGAAATGGTTCCGACGGCAAAAACTCGTGCTTTGTACCCGATACCCGTTTTCGGAATGATTGACGTGCTGCATCGAAATTGCGCGAAATCAACCCAAACATGAGTTTTGGACCTAAATTAGTGGAGTGGGCATGTTCGTTGCGAAAAACGAAGAAATGGTTCCGGTGACAAAAACTCGTGCTTTGTATACACCCCGATACCCGTTTTCGGAAGGGGTGACGTGCGGCAACGAAATTGCGCGAAATCAACCCAAACATGAGTTTTGGACCTAAATTAGTGGATTGGGCATGTTCGTTGCGAAAAACGAAGAAATGGTTCCGGTGGCAAAAACTCGTGCTTTGTATGCACCCGATACCCGTTTTCGGAATGGGTGACGTGCGGCAACGAAAATGCGCGAAATCAACCCAAACATGAGTTTTGGACCTAAATTAGTGGATTGGGCATGTTCGTTGCGAAAAAAGAAGAAATCGTTCCGGTGGCAAAATTCGTGCTTTGTATGCACCCCGATACCCGTTTTCGGAATGGGTGACGTGCGGCAACGGAATTGCGCGAAAACAACACAAACATGAGTTTTGGACCTAAAGTAGTGGAGTGGGCATGTTCGTTGCGAAAAACGAAGAAATGGTTCCGGTGGCAAAAACTCGTGCTTTGTATGCACCCGATACCCGTTTTCCGAATGGGTGACGTGCTACAACGAAATTGCGCGAAATCAACCCAAACATGAGTTTTGGACCTAAATTAGTGGATTGGGCATGTTCGTTGCGAAAAACGAAGAAATGGTTCCGGTGGCAAAAACTCGTGCTTTGTATGCACCCCGATATGATGAAGCTGAGGTGCCCGATCTTTCGGCGAGTAGAGATAATTCCGATTTGTCGGAAGATGACCCTTGCGATCCGACTACGACGAGCAAGCCCGAGGCGCCAATGCAATCGCTGAACCAACTCCCTGTGGTTACCGACCTTGCTGATGCGAGATCGGCCTGATCACGAAGATCGTTTCCTGTGCGCAATCGAAGAACGAACAAGAACAAGATGCGAGCAATCTAATCTATTACTCGAGGGTGGAGTTCTGAATACACGAAGACAGCGCAGATTTGCGCGTGTTCGAGAGTAGCTAAGGCTAACGTAAAACAAATAGAGAGGGGGCGCAGCCCCTAGGGGCGGCCAACCCTAGGTCGTCCATTATGGGCCGCAATTGGGCTGGTCGTCTATTCTTCCGGGCCTTCGTTCTTTAACAACATGATGTAGTTCAATTCTCTTGCACGGGCCCGAGTCACTGGCCCAGGTGGAAGGGGTGGCGCCTGGGCTGGAGAAGGTGCTGCTGGTGTAGATGTGCTCGTGTTGGTGTTGATGTCCGCATCATCCTCCCCTTCTTGAACTGAAGTCGTCCTCGACGGCAACTCCTCATCTTCTCCCGCATACGGTTTCAAATCTGCAACATTAAAACTAGTGGAAACACCAAACTCCGCAGGTAGGTCGAGGGTATAAGCATTATCATTAATCTTGGTTAGTATCTTAAAAGGACCAGCAGCACGAGGCATCAATTTAGAACGGCGCAAAGTAGGAAAACGATCCTTTCTCAAATGCAACCAAACCATATCACCAGGTTCAAAAGTAACATGTTTTCTTCCTTTACTACCAGCAACCTGATTTTTTGTATTAGTAGCAGCAATGTTCTGTTTCGTTTGTTCATGTATGGTAATCATTTGTTCAACATGTGCAGAAGCATCTACATGTGGGGCGTTCGCAGCATTAAGTGAAATCAAATCAATAGGTGCCCTAGGAATGTAACCATAAACAATCTGGAAAGGGCACATCTTTGTAGAAGAATGCGTGGCATGATTGTAAGCAAATTCAACATGAGGCAAGCAATCCTCCAACGTCTCAAATTCTTGTCTAAAACAGCCCTAAGCATGGTAGATAAAGTTCTATTTACTACCTCAGTTTGTCCATCAGTCTGAGGGTGACAAGTAGTGCTAAACAACAATTTAGTTCCCAATTTATTCCAAAGAGATCTCCAAAAATGGCTTAGAAACTTAGCATCGCGATCAGAGACTATTGTTTTTGGAATACCATGTAAACGAATAATTTCTCTAAAGAACAATTCAGCAACAATGCTAGCATCATCAGTTTTATGACAAGGTATAAAATGAGCCATTTTAGAGAATCTATCAACAACCACAAAAATACTATCCCTCCCCTTCTTAGTTCTAGGCAAGCCCAAAACAAAGTCCATAGAGATATCAAGCCAAGGAGAAGAAGGGACAGGCAAAGGCATATATAAACCATGGTTGTTCAACCGTGACTTAGCTTTCTGACAAGTAGTGCAGCGTGCAACAAGGCGCTCCACATCAGCGCGCATCCGAGGCCAAAAGAAGTGGGCAGCCAACACCTCATGTGTCTTGTAGACGCCAAAATGCCCCATGAGACCGCCTCCATGCGCTTCCTGTAACAACAAAAGACGAACCGAGCTAGCTGGAACACACAGCTTGTTAGCGCGAAACAGGAACCCATCCTGTATGTGAAATTTGCCCCATGGTTTCCCATTAATACAATGGCCGAAAGCATCTTTAAAATCAGCATCGTCAACATATTGATCCTTCACAGTGTCCAAACCAAAGATTTTAAAATCTAACTGTGACAGCATGGTATAGCGACGAGACAAAGCATCAGCAATAACATTGTCCTTCCCGTTCTTGTGTTTAATAATGTAAGGAAAGGACTCAATGAATTCGACCCATTTAGCATGACGACGGTTCAGATTTGTTTGGGTACGAATATGTTTTAAAGCCTCATGATCAGAATGAATTATGAACTCACGATGCCAAAGATAATGCTGCCAAGTATGCAAAGTGCGCACTAAAGCGTAAAGCTCCTTATCATAAGTAGAATATTTCAGACTAGCACCGCTTAATTTTTCACTAAAATAAGCAACTGGTTTTCCTTCTTGTAACAAAACAGCACCTAGCCCAATACCGCTAGCATCGCATTCAAGCTCAAAAACTTTATTAAAATCAGGCAATTGCAAGAGGGGAGCTTGGGTTAACTTATCTTTCAAAGTGCTGAACGCTACCTCCTGCGAATCACTCCAAGCAAACGGCACATCTTTCTTTGTAAGCTCATGTAGAGGCGCTGCAATGGAGCTAAAATCACGAACAAATCTGCGGTAGAAACCGGCAAGTCCAAGAAAGCTCCGAATTTGTGTGACCGTCGTCGGTGTAGGCCACTCCCGAATGGCAGCAATCTTGCTGCTATCCACCTCAATGCCCTGCGGAGTAACCACATAACCAAGAAACGAGACACGTTGCGTGCAAAATGTGCATTTTTCCATGTTACCAAACAAGCGAGCAGCACGCAAAGCGTCAAAAACAGCACGCAAATGTTCTAAATGCTCCTCTATAGACTTGCTGTAAATAAGGATATCATCGAAATAAACAACAACAAACAAACCTATGAAGGCCCGTAGAACTTCGTTCATTAAACGCATAAAGGTGCTGGGAGCATTAGTCAATCCAAATGGCATAACCAACCATTCATATAAACCAAATTTCGTTTTAAAAGCCGTTTTCCATTCATCACCGAGTTTCATTCTAATCTGATGGTAACCGCTACGCAAATCAACCTTAGATAAAATAACGGCACCACTAAGCTCATCTAGCATATCATCAAGGCGTGGAATAGGATATCGATAACGAACTGTGATGTTATTAATAGCACGACAATCTACGCACATACGCCATGACCCATCTTTCTTTGGAACGAGTAAAACAGGAACCGAGCAAGGGCTAAGAGACTCACGAATGTAACCCTTATCAAGCAACGTCTGCACCTGGCGCTGGATCTCCTTCGTCTCATCTGGATTTGTACGGTACGGGGCGCGGTTCGGAAGAGAAGCGCCGGGGATGAGATCGATCTGATGCTCAATGCCACGGAGGGGAGGAAGACCCGGTGGTAAGTCCGTAGGATAAACACCAGCATACTCCTGCAAAAGGTTAACAACAGCAGGGGGTATATCCAAAGACGGTGCATCATCAAGCGGAACAAGCATTCGCGAGCATACAAGTGCATAACAGGGCATATGAGCTTCATGGAGATCATCAAAATCAGCACGTGTAGCAAGTAAAACAGGAGAGTGCAACTTGATTTCAGATTTAATAGGTGCGGCTGATGTCGATTTGACTTGTTGTGCAGTTTTAGCAGCCCTAGTAAGATCATCTTTCAAAATTTGGTCAGGGGTCATTGGATGTATAATTATTTTCTGGCCTTTAAACATGAAAGAATAATGATTTGAACGACCATGATGTAAACTATCAGTATCATATTGCCAAGGTCGACCTAATAACAAAGAGCATGCTTCCATAGGAATAACATCGCAATCAGCATAATCAGAATAAGAACCCAGCGAGAAGGGGACACGTACCGAACGTGTTACCTTTATTTTACCACCATCATTAAGCCATTGAATGTGATACGGATGTGGATGTGTGCGAGTGGGCAAAGATAATTTCTCTACCAACGCTGTACTTGCCAAATTGTTGCAGCTGCCACTATCGATGATGATGCGAATCGACCGTTCGTGCACGACGCCCTTGGTATGGAATAGAGTGTGTCGCTGATTTTTTCGGCCTGGGCAACCTGTGTGCTGAGAACACGCTGCACAACAAGACTCTCATACCTATCGGCGTCGATGGGATCAACGTGGACTTCCTCATTTTCTGCATGGTTAGTGGCAATCATAGCATGACTAGTTGCCTCAGAATCACTGGCTGAAGAGTACTCACCATTGTCACGTATAAGCAAGGTACGCTTGTTTGGGCAGTCCCGAATCATGTGCCCAAACCCTCTGCAACGATGGCACTGAATATCCCGTGTACGTCCTGTGGAAGAAGCGGCGCCTTTGGCAGGGGGTGCCACTGGCTTGGCCGGCCCTGTGCGCGATGTAGTGCTAGGCGTAGGAGGTGCAGGGCTGGAAGGAGTTGAGCTGTGTGTTGGACCCCGGCCTGCAAAAGAGTTAGTATATGTCTTTGATCGTCGTCCCTGCACTTCACGTTCAGCTTTGCAAGCATATTCAAACAATGTGGTTATATCAAAATAATCCTTATAATCAAGTATATCCTGAATTTCCCTGTTCAAACCACCACGAAAACGCGCCATAGCAGCGTCATCTGACTCAACCAAACCACAACGAAGCATACCCTTTTGCAACTCCTGGTAATATTCCTCAACAGATTGTGAACCTTGTTGAAAACGCTGCATTTTGTTAAGCAAATCACGAGCATAATAGGAAGGAACAAATCTGTGGCGCATGGCAGTTTTTAATTGGGTCCAAGTAATGACACTGTTAATGGGAAGTTTTTGTTTATACTCACGCCACCAAATTAAAGCAAAATCAGTAAATTCACTAATGGCAGCCTTCACTTGGCTATTAGCAGGAATATCATGGCATGAAAATTTCTGTTCTACCTCTAATTCCCAATCAAGATATGCAGCAGGATCATATTTACCATTAAAAGATGGAATTTTAAATTTAATCTTAGAAAATAAGTCATTAGGGGGATGACGAACCACACGACGTGCACGACCACGGCGATCTCCATCGTCCTGCTCAGTGTCACCGCCGTATTCCTGCTCCATCTTTGTGGTCAATGCATCAAGGCGTGCAAGGATGGTGTCGAGTGTGGTGCGAGTCGCCGTTTGAGCAAGGTCAAGTTGGTTGAAACGCTCGGTCGTCGAAGTGATCGTTGAATCAAGCCGTTCATGCATCGTCCTAATGTCAGCAGCAAGTCCATCAACTTGTCCCCTTACTTCCTGCAACTGGGCGTCCACCATGTCGTGTGCTCCTGCCATAGTTAGCGCAAACACCAAAAGAAGAAAAACCAACGACAAAAACAGGGGTGTACTGCTCACAAGGCGCTCACACTAGTGCTGTTATCAAGTTCTTATCCGTTCTTACCAAGCCACAGTGGTGAACTGCAATCAACAGGTGGAACCGGTGAAAGATTGGATGAGCGATTGCGTGGAGAAACAGAAACCTGCTCGTCGTAGAAATATGTGGAGTTGTGGGTAGGCTGCACTCAAGTCAAGGATTAGCACGATCAAACAATAATGCAAAGTTGAATTATAGTGCAAAACACGAAACTATATTGCTGGCCACAGGTGCAAAAGATGGATGGAACTAGCAGAATGGCAGTACCGTAAATATTGTACTAGTGATGCCAAAAAGGCACTAGTAGAAATCACAGGTGATTTTGTTTTTCTTTTTTGTATGATTTTTTTGATATTTTTCTCAGCACAAGAAGCAACAAGATAGGAGCTAGACGAAGTTTCACCTAAAACAGATATCACATGTGGTCTACAGAAAATCAGGAAGTTCTCTAAAAAGCGTGCGAGAACTTTGACGGGTTTTTTTCTTTATTTTCCTGAATTTTTTTGACAATTTTGTCGAACCCAAACAGACCGAAGGTGAGTTTGGCCGGGCTCAGAATGGTGTCAACAAGCTCCTGTAAAAATTTCAGATTTTTTGGACACCCGAGCGAAAAGTTATGCCCGTTTTACGGAAGGTACCTCAAGTTATGTTCTAAAAACGACCGGGATGAAGCAACTGTATCCTTTCTCCTTCGTTATCTTTTTTTTCTGTTTTTTTTTGACGTAACCGAAGGAGAAAAACAAGGAAGCGGCCGTTGACTCGGTATGTTTTTTTTTTCTGTTTTTTTTTTCGTAACCGAAGGAGAAAATCAAGGAAACGGCTGTTGACTCGGTTTGTTTTTTTCTGTTTTTTTTTGACGTAACCGAAGGAGAAAAATAAGGAAACGATGTTGACTCGGTTTGTGGCGTGATCAAACGGGAGATGGTGGCGGCGCTAGGGTTTGAATGGTGGAAGAACACAATGCAACCAGCAACAAATGACGCGAAAGCACACAAATTCAACAATGCAGATTATTGAAAGAAAGTGCGAGGCTCAAAAGGATGCTGGGATAAGATCTAACCTGAATTTTTATGTGGTTTTGTGGACTGTAGGAAAAAAAAAATGCTCGATAAACTCACCGATCAACCTGGAAATCTGATACCAATTGATGAAGCTGAGGTGCCCGATCTTTCGGCGAGTAGAGATAATTCCGATTTGTCGGAAGATGACCCTTGCGATCCGACTACGACGAGCAAGCCCGAGGCGCCAATGCAATCGCTGAACCAACTCCCTGTGGTTACCGACCTTGCTGATGCGAGATCGGCCTGATCACGAAGATCGTTTCCTGTGCGCAATCGAAGAACGAACAAGAACAAGATGCGAGCAATCTAATCTATTACTCGAGGGTGGAGTTCTGAATACACGAAGACAGCGCAGATTTGCGCGTGTTCGAGAGTAGCTAAGGCTAACGTAAAACAAAACTCAGGAAATAAAGGAGGCGCAGCTCCTGAATAAATAGAGAGGGGGCGCAGCCCCTAGGGGCGGCCAACCCTAGGTCGTCCATTATGGGCCGCAATTGGGCTGGTCGTCTATTCTTCCGGGCCTTCGTTCTTTAACAACATGATGTAGTTCAATTCTCTTGCACGGGCCCGAGTCAATGGCCCAGGTGGAAGGGGTGGCGCCTGGGCTGGAGAAGGTGCTGCTGGTGTAGATGTGCTCGTGTTGGTGTTGATGTCCGCATCACGATACCCGTTTTCGGAATGAGTGACGTGCCGCAACGAAATTGCGCGAAAACACCCCAAACATGAGTTTAGGACCTAAAGCAGTGGATTGGGCATGTTCGTTGCGAAAAATGAAGAAATGGTTCAGGTGGCAAAAAGTCATGCTTTGTATGCACCCCGATACCCGTTTTCGGAAGGGGTGACGTGCGGCAACGAAATTGCGCGAAACCACCCCAAACATGAGTTTTGGACCTAAAGTAGTGGATTGGGCATGTTCGTTGCGAAAATCGAAGAAACGGTTCCGGTGGCAAAAACTCGTGCTTTGTATGCACCCTGATACCCGTTTTCGGAATGGGTGACGTGCGGCAACAAAATTGTGTGAAACGATCCCAAACATGAGTTTTGGACCTAAAGTAGTGGATTGGGCATGTTCGTTGCAAAAAACGAAGAAATGGTTTCGGTGGCAAAAACTGAGTTTGTATGCACCCGATACACGTTTTCGGAATGGGTGACGTGCGGCAATGGAATTACGCGAAAACAACCCAAACATGAGTTTTGGACCTAAAGTAGTGGAGTGGGCATGTTCGTTGCGAAAAAACGAAGAAATGGTTCCGGTGGCAAAAACTCGTGCTTTGTATGCACCCGATACCCGTTTTCGGAATGGGTGACGTGCGGCAACGAAATTGCGCGAAATCAACCCAAGCATGAGTTTTGACCCTAAATTAGTGGATTGGGCATGTTCGTTGCGAAAAACAAAGAAATGGTTCCGGTGGCAAAAACTCGTGCTTTGTATGCACCCCGATACCCGTTTTCGGAATGCGTGACGTGCGACAACGAAATTGCGCGAAAGCACCCCAAACATGAGTTTAGGACCTAAAGTAGTGGATTGGGCATGTTCGTTGCGAAAAACGAAGAAATGGTTCCGGTGGAAAAAACTCGTGCTTTGTATGCACCGATACCCGTTTTCGGAATGGGTGACACGCGACAACGAAATTGCGCGAAATCAACCCAAACATGAGTTTTGGACCTAAAGTAGTGGAGTGGGCATGTTCGTTGCGAAAAACGAAGAAATGGTTCCGGTGGCAAAAACTCGTGCTTTGTATGCACCCGATACCCGTTTTCGGAATGGGTGACGTGCGGCAACGAAATTGCGCGAAATCAACCCAAACATGAGTTTTGGACCTAAAGTAGTGGAGTGGGCATGTTCGTTGCGAAAAACGAGAAATGGTTCCGACGGCAAAAACTCGTGCTTTGTACCCGATACCCGTTTTCGGAATGATTGACGTGCTGCATCGAAATTGCGCGAAATCAACCCAAACATGAGTTTTGGACCTAAATTAGTGGATTGGGCATGTTCGTTGCGAAAAACGAAGAAATGGTTCCGGTGACAAAAACTCGTGCTTTGTATGCACCCCGATACCCGTTTTCGGAAGGGGTGACGTGCGGCAACGAAATTGCGCGAAACCACCCGAAACATGAGTTTTGGACCTAAAGTAGTGGATTGGGCATGTTCGTTGCGAAAATCAAAGAAACGGTTCCGGTCGCAAAAACTCGTGCTTTGTATGCACCCCGATACCCGTTTTCGGAATGGGTGACGTGTGGCAACAAAATTGTGTGAAACGATCCCAAACATGAGTTTTGGACCGAAAGTAGTGGATTGGGCATGTTCGTTGCAAAAAACAAAGAAATGGTTTCGGTGGCAAAAATTGAGTTTGTATGCACCCGATACCCGTTTTCGGAATGGGTGACGTGCGGCAACGGAATTGCGCGAAAACAACCCAAACATGAGTTTTGGACCTAAAGTAGTGGAGTGGGCATGTTCGTTGCGAAAAACGAAGAAATGGTTCCGGTGGCAAAAACTCGTGCTTTGTATGCACCCGATACCCGTTTTCGGAATGGGTGACGTGCGGCAACGAAATTGCGCGAAATCAACCCAAACATGAGTTTTGGACCTCAATTAGTGGATTGGGCATGTTCGTTGCGAAAAACGAAGAAATGGTTCCGGTGGGAAAAACTCGTGCTTTGTATGCACCCCGATACCCGTTTTTGGAATGCGTTACGTGCAGTAACGAAATTGCGCGAAAGCACCCCAAACATAAGTTTAGGACCTAAAGTAGTGGATTGGGCATGTTCGTTGCGAAAAACGAAGAAATGGTTCCGGTGGCAAAAACTCGTGCTTTGTATGCACCCAATACCCGTTTTCGGAATGGGTGACGTGCGGCAACGAAGTTGCGCGAAATCAACCCAAACATGAGTTTTGGACCTAAAGTAGTGGAGTGGGCATGTTCGTTGCGAAAAACGAAGAAATGGTTCCGGTGGCAAAAACTCGTGCTTTGTAAGCACCCGATACCCGTTTTCGGAATGGGTGACGTGCGGCAACGAAATTGCGCGAAATCAACCCAAACATGAGTTTTGGACCTAAATTAGTGGATTGGGCATGTTCGTTGTGAAAAACGAAGAAATGGTTCCGGTGGCAAAAACCCGTGCTATGTATGCACCCCGATACCCGTTTTCGGAATGGGTGACGTGCGGCAACGGAATTGCGAGAAAACAACCCAAACATGAGTTTTGGACCTAAAGTAGTGGAGTGGGCATGTTCATTGCGAAAAACGAAGAAATGGTTCCGGTGGCAAAAACTCGTGCTTTGTATGCACCCAATACACGTTTTCGGAATGGGTGACGTGCGGCAACGAAATTGCACAAAAGCACCCCAAACATGAGTTTTGGACCTAAAGTTGTGGATTGGGCATGTTCGTTGTGAAAGATGAAGAAATGGTTCCGGTGGCAAAAACCCGTGCTTTGTATGCACCCGATACCCGTTTTCGGAATGGGTGACGTGCGGCAACGAAATTGCGCGAAATCAACCCAAACATGAGTTTTGGACCTAAAGTAGTGGAGTGGGCATGTTCGTTGTGAAAAACGAAGAAATGGTTCCGGTGGCAAAAACTCGTGCTTTGTATGCACCCGATACCCGTTTTCGGAATGGGTGACGTGCGGCAACGAAATTGCACGAAATCAACCCAAACATGAGTTTTGGACCTAAATTAGTGGATTGGGCATGTTCGTTGCGAAAAACGAAGAAATGGTTCCGGTGGCAAAAACTCGTGCTTTGTATGCACCCCGATACCCGTTTTCGGAATGGGTGACGTGCGTCAACGGAATTGCGCGAAAACAACCCAAACTTGAGTTTTGGACCTAAAGTAGTGGAGTGGGCATGTTCGTTGCGAAAAACGAAGAAATGGTTCCGGTGGCAAAAACTCGTGCTTTGTATGCACCCGATACCTGTTTTCGGTATGGGTGACGTGTTGCAACGAAATTGCGCGAAATCAACCCAAACATGAGTTTTGGACCTAAAATAGTGGATTGGGCATGTTCGTTGAGAAAAACGAAGAAATGGTTCCGGTGGCAAAAACTCGTGCTTTGTATGCAACCCGATACCCGTTTTCGGAATGGGTGACGTGCCGCAACGAAATTGCGCGAAAACACCCCAAACATGAGTTTAGGACCTAAAGTAGTGGATTGGGCATGTTCGTTGCGAAAAATGAAGAAATGGTTCCGGTGGCAAAAACTCATGCTTTGTATGCACCCCGATACCCGTTTTCGGAAGGGGTGACGTGCGGCAACGAAATTGCGCGAAACTACCCGAAACATGAGTTTTGGACCTAAAGTAGTGGATTGGGCATGTTCGTTGCGAAAATCGAAGAAACGGTTCCGGTGGCAAAAACTCGTGCTTTGTATGCACCCCGATACCCGTTTTCGGAATGGGTGACGTGCGGCAACAAAATTGTGCGAAACGATCCCAAACATGAGTTTTGGACCGAAAGTAGTGGATTGGGCATGTTCGTTGCAAAAAACAAAGAAATGGTTTCGGTGGCAAAAATTGAGTTTGTATGCACCCGATACCCGTTTTCGGAATGTGTGACGTGCGGCAACGGAATTGCGCGAAAACAACCCAAACAAGAGTTTTGGACCTAAAGTAGTGGAGTGGGCATGTTCGTTGCGAAAAACGAAGAAATGGTTCCGGTGGCAAAAACTCGTGCTTTGTATGCACCCGATACCCGTTTTCGGAATGGGTGACGTGCGGCAACGAAATTGTGCGAAATCAACCCAAACATGAGTTTTGGACCTAAATTAGTGGATTGGGCATGTTCGTTGCGAAAAACGAAGAAATGGTTCCGGTGGGAAAAACTCGTGCTTTGTATGCACCCCGATACCCGTTTTTGGAATGCGTGACGTGCAACAACGAAATTGCGCGAAAGCACCCCAAACATAAGTTTAGGACCTAAAGTAGTGGATTGGGCATGTTCGTTGCGAAAAACGAAGAAATGGTTCCGGTGGCAAAAACTCGTGCTTTGTATGCACCCAATACCCGTTTTCGGAATGGGTGACGTGCGGCAACGAAATTGTGAGAAATCAACCCAAACATGAGTTTTGGACCTAAATTAGTGGATTGGGCATGTTCGTTGCGAAAAACGAAGAAATGGTTCCGGTGGGAAAAACTCGTGCTTTGTATGCACCCCGATACCCGTTTTTGGAATGCGTGACGTGCAGCAACGAAATTGCGCGAAAGCACCCCAAACATAAGTTTAGGACCTAAAGTAGTGGATTGGGCATGTTCGTTGCGAAAAACGAAGAAATGGTTCCGGTGGCAAAAACTCGTGCTTTGTATGCACCCAATACCCGTTTTCGGAATGGGTGACGTGCGGCAACGAAGTTGCGCGAAATCAACCCAAACATGAGTTTTGGACCTAAAGTAGTGGAGTGGGCATGTTCGTTGCGAAAAACGAAGAAATGGTTCCGGTGGCAAAAACTCGTGCTTTGTAAGCACCCGATACCCGTTTTCGGAATGGGTGACGTGCGGCAACGAAATTGCGCGAAATCAACCCAGACATGAGTTTTGGACCTAAATTAGTGGATTGGGCATGTTCGTTGTGAAAAACGAAGAAATGGTTCCGGTGGCAAAAACCCGTGCTATGTATGCACCCCGATACCCGTTTTCGGAATGGGTGACGTGCGGCAACGGAATTGCGAGAAAACAACCCAAACATGAGTTTTGGACCTAAAGTAGTGGAGTGGGCATGTTCGTTGCGAAAAACGAAGAAATGGTTCCGATGGCAAAAACTCGTGCTTTGTATGCACCCGATACCCGTTTTCGGAATGGGTGACGTGCGGCAACGAAATTGTGCGAAATCAACCCAAACATGAGTTTTGGACCTAAATTAGTGGATTGGGCATGTTCGTTGCGAAAAACGAAGAAATGGTTCCGGTGGGAAAAACTCGTGCTTTGTATGCACCCCGATACCCGTTTTTGGAATGCGTGACGTGCAACAACGAAATTGCGCGAAATCAACCCAAACATGAGTTTTGGACCTAAAGTAGTGGAGTGGGCATGTTCGTTGTGAAAAACGAAGAAATGGTTCCGGTGGCAAAAACCCGTGCTATGTATGCACCCCGATACCCGTTTTCGGAATGGGTGACGTGCGGCAACGGAATTGCGAGAAAACAACCCAAACATGAGTTTTGGACCTAAAGTAGTGGAGTGGGCATGTTCGTTGCGAAAAACGAAGAAATGGTTCCGGTGGCAAAAACTTGTGCTTTGTATGCACCCAATACCCGTTTTCGGAATGGGTGACGTGCGGCAACGAAATTGCGCAAAAGCACCCCAAACATGAGTTTTGGACCTAAAGTTGTGGATTGGGCATGTTCGTTGCGAAAGATGAAGAAATGGTTCCGGTGGCAAAAACTCGTGCTTTGTATGCACCCGATACCCGTTTTTGGAATGGGTGACGTGCGGCAACGAAATTGCGCGAAATCAACCCAAACATGAGTTTTGGACCTAAAGTAGTGGAGTGGGCATGTTCGTTGCGAAAAACGAAGAAATGGTTCCGGTGGCAAAAACTCGTGCTTTGTATGCACCCGATACCCGTTTTCGGAATGGGTGACGTGCGGCAACGAAATTGCGCGAAATCAACCCAAACATGAGTTTTGGACCTAAATTAGTGGATTGGGCATGTTCGTTGCGAAAAACGAAGGAATGGTTCCGGTGGCAAAAACTCGTGCTTTGTATGCACCCCGATACCCGTTTTCGGAATGGGTGACGTGCGTCAACGGAATTGCGCGAAAACAACCCAAACTTGAGTTTTGGACCTAAAGTAGTGGAGTGGGCATGTTCATTGCGAAAAACGAAGAAATGGTTCCGGTGGCAAAAACTCGTGCTTTGTATGCACCCGATACCTGTTTTTGGAATGGGTGACGTGCTGCAACGAAATTGCGCGAAATCAATCCAAACATGAGTTTTGGACCTAAATTAGTGGATTGGGCATGTTCGTTGAGAAAAACGAAGAAATGGTTCCGGTGGCAAAAACTCGTGCTTTGTATGCACCCCGATACCCGTTTTCGGAATGGGTGACGTGCCGCAACGAAATTGCGCGAAACCACCCCAAACATGAGTTTTGGACCTAAAGTAGTGGATTGGGCATGTTCGTTGCGAAAATCGAAGAAACGGTTCCGGTGGCAAAAACTCGTGCTTTGTATGCACCCCGATACCCGTTTTCGGAATGGGTGACGTGCGGCAACGAAATTGTGTGAAATGATCCCAAACATGAGTTTTGGACCTAAAGTAGTGGATTGGGCACGTTCGTTGCAAAAAACGAAGAAATGGTTTCGGTGGCAAAAACTGAGTTTGTATGCACCCTATACCCGTTTTCGGAATGGGTGACGTGCGGCAACAGAATTTCGCGAAAACAACCCAAACATGAGTTTTGGACCTAAAGTAGTGGAGTGGGCATGTTCGTTGCGAAAAACGAAGAAATGGTTCCGGTGGCAAAAACTCGTGCTTTGTATGCACCCTATACCCGTTTTCGGAATGGGTGACGTGCGGCAACGAAATTGCGCGAAATAAACCCAAACATGAGTTTTGGACCTAAATTAGTGGATTGGGCATGTTCGTTGCGAAAAACGAAGAAATGGTTCCGGTGGCAAAAACTCGTGCTTTGTATGCACCCCGATACCCGTTTTCGGAATGCGTGACGTGCGGCAACGAAATTGCGCGAAAGCACCCCAAACATAAGTTTAAGACCTAAAGTAGTGGATTGGGCTGTTCGTTGCGAAAAACGAAGAAATGGTTCCGGTGGCAAAAACTCGTGCTTTGTATGCACCCGATACCCGTTTTCGGAATGGGTGACGTGCGGCAACGAAATTGCGCGAAATCAACTTAAACATGAGTTTTAGACCTAAAGTAGTGGAGTGGGCATGTTTGTTGCGAAAAACGAAGAAATGGTTCCGGTGGCAAAAACTTGTGCTTTGTAAGCACCCGATACCCGTTTTCGGAATTGATGTGGACCCGTTGGGTGATTGCCCGATCTTTCGATGAGAGGGTGTGGAATAACTCGATTGGGGAAGGAGACGACGTTCACGGCCCGACTACAGACTTCCAAAGACGCTGCGCCTTAGCAACCGATACACCACCTCCTATGGCTGTCACGATCTTGTGGAGCGTGACACCCTGGCCACTAGGGCACTCGTCCTGCAAGCAATCGAAGAACTAGCAAGAACAAGTAGAACAAGTACTGAATTACCAGATCTAAATGTAGGTTTCAAAATCAAACTCCAATATGGTGGGGTTCCGAAGACTAGAAGACGGGCGGCTGAACCAGCACACGCGCTTACAAGCAAGTAGCGAGAGCTAAACTTGATCTAAACAAAACCCGTTGTTCTTGGTGGCGGCTAGGGGGTTTATAAACATGGGAGGACGACCACAAGGGTATTGGGGTCGTGCTGCAACCCTAGGATGCGTCCCTAATGGACCTAACTTGATACACGACCCATTGGGCCAAAATAGGGTGACGCAGCACCATGGGCAGAAAAGGCAGGAAATGTCTCGGTAAGAAAACAATGATTACGGCGGCCTCAGAACAGATATGACTATAATTCCGGATCCATATGAAAGTAGACTTGATAAGCTTTCCATGTTGTGCTTGAACATTCCAATCCGAGCCCGCATCTGATCGTGGTGACCGTCACAAGTTGGTGTTCTTCTGCAGTCCGAATCCAGCATGTTCAAATCCTTTTCCCTTTCGGTCTTCTCCCTGGTTCCTAAGCAAAACAAGAGTGCACGGGTCTCCATGGTCTAAATATGATGGACATGAACTCAAGAGTGTAATCACCTGATGGTTGAGTTGACGAGCACGAGCACGAGTAATGGGACCAGAAATTGGTACTTGTATTGGCATAGATGTATCAGTAGTGTGGATGTCTTCATCATTCTCCCCTTCTTGCATTTGAGTCGTCCTCGACTCAAGCTCAACTTCCTCTCCCAAGTAGGGCTTTAAATCTGCAATGTTAAATGTGGGGCTAACCCCAAAGTCTGCAGGCAGATCTAGCCTATATGCATTGTCGTTAATTTTCTCTAGCACTTTAAACGGTCCATCGGCTCGAGGCAACAACTTAGATTTTCGCAATTCAGAAAACATTTCCTTTCTCAAATGCAACCAAACTAAATCTCCAGGTTCAAAATTTATTTCCTTTCTACCTTTATCACTAGCAAACTTATATCTAGCATTCATACGCTCTATGTTTTCTTTAGTAGTTTCATGCAGTTTTAACATCAATTCAGCACACCTAGTAGCATCAAAATTTAGTTTTTCAGAAGATGGCAAAGACATTAAATCAATAGGAGCACGAGGCAACAAACCATATACAATCTGAAATGGGCACATCTTTGTAGTAGAATGCAATGATCGATTATAAGCAAATTCAACATGAGGCAAACAGTCCTCCCACATCTTAATATTCTTCTTTAGAACTGCCCTTAACATAGTAGACAAAGTTCTATTCACAACTTCAGTTTGACCATCAGTTTGAGGATGACATGTAGTAGAAAATAAAAGCTTAGTCCCCAATTTTGCCCACAAAGTCCTCCAAAAATGACTAAGAAATTTAGCATCACGATCAGAAACGATTGTGTTGGACACACCATGCAAGCGAACAATTTCACGAAAGAACAAATCAGCAATATGAGTAGCATCGTCAGTTTTATGACATGGTATGAAATGTGCCATCTTAGAAAATCTATCAACAACCACAAACACACTATCACGTCCCTTCCTAGTCCTAGACAATCCCAGCACAAAATCCATAGAAATATCTTCCCAAGGAGCACTAGGAACGGGTAGAGGCAAATACAAACCGTGTGGATTTAACCGTGACTTCGCCTTTTGACATGTCGTGCAACGAGCAACCAATCTCACCACATCTCTTCTCATCTTGGGCCAAAAGAAATGACCAGCAAGTATGTCCTCCGTTTTCTTTGCTCCAAAATGTCCCATTAAGCCACCTCCATGTGCTTCCTGTAACAACAACAAACGAACGGAGCTAGCTGGAATGCATAGCTTGTTAGCTCTAAACACAAACCCATCGCTAACGATATATTTGTTCCATCCTTTCCCTTCTTTACAATGCAGCAACACATCTTTAAAATCAGCATCATGAACATATTGGTCTTTAATCGTCTCTAATCCAAAGATTTTGTAGTCAAGTTGATTCAGCAAAGTATATCTCCTAGACAAAGCGTCAGCAATGATATTCTCTTTTCCTTTCTTGTGCTTAATAACATAAGGAAATGATTCGATAAATTCAACCCACTTAGCATGTCTGCGGTTCAGTTTTCCTTGACTACGAATATGTTTCAAAGATTCATGATCAGAATGAATAACAAACTCTTTGGGCCACAAATAATGCTGCCATGTTTCTAATGTTCGCACAAGAGCATATAATTCCTTATCATAAGTAGAATAATTTAGAACAGACCCACTCAATTTTTCACTAAAATATGCAACAGGTTTGCCTTCTTGTAACAAAACACCACCCAATCCAATTCCACTAGCATCACATTCAAGCTCAAAAGTCTTATTAAAATCAGGAAGTTGGAGGAGAGGTGCATGTGTCAACTTATCTTTCAACACGTTGAAAGCGTGCTCTTGTACTTTGCCCCAACTAAAATGCACTCACTTCTTCGTAAGCTCATTCAAAGGTGCAGCAATGGTGCTAAAGTCCTTCACAAAACGGCGATAGAAGCCAGCAAGTCCTAGGAAACTCCGCACCTGTGTGATAGTCTTTGGCATAGGCCATCCATGTATCGCTTCTACCTTGGCTTGATCAACCTCAATTCCCTGTGGAGTCACAATGATGAGGACATCAACACCAACACGAGCACATCTACACCAGCAGCACCTTCTCCAGCCCAGGCACCATCTTCCCCAGTCCAGGCGCCACCCCTTCCACCTGGGCCAGTGACTCGGGCCCGTGCAAGAGAATTGAACTACATCATGTTGTTAAAGAACGAAGGCCCGGAAGAATAGACGACCAGCCCAATTGCGGCCCATAATGGACGACCTAGGGTTGGCCGCCCCTAGGGGCTGCGCCCCCTCTCTATTTATACAGGAGCTGCGCCTCCTTTATTTTCCGAGTTTTGTTTTACGTTAGCCTTAGCTACTCTCGAACACGCGCAAATCTACGCTGTCTTCGTGTATTCAGAACTCCACCCTCGAGTAATAGATTAGATTGCTCGCATCTTTTTCTTGTTCGTTCTTCGATTGCGCAGAGGAAACGATCTTCGTGATCAGGCCGATCTTGCATCAGCAAGGTCGGTAACCACAGGGAGTTGGTTCAGCGATTGCATTGGCGCCTCGGGCTTGCTCGTCGTAGTCGGATCGCAAGGGTCATCTTCCGCCAAATCGGAATTATCTCTACTCGCCGAAAGATCGGGCACCTCAGCTACATCAATTGGTATCAGATTTCCAGGTTGATCGGTGAGTTTATCGAGCGTTTTTTTTCCTACAGTCCACAAAACCATATAAAAATTCAGGTTAGATCTTATCCCAGCACCCTTTTGAGCCTCGCACTTTCTTTCAATAATCTGCATTGTTGAATTTGTGTGCTTTCGCGTCATTTGTTGCTGGTTGCATTGTGTTCTTCCACCATTCAAACCCTAGCGCCGCCACCATCTCCCGTTTGATCACGCCACAAACTGAGTCAACATTGTTTCCTTGTTTTTCTCCTTCGGTTACGTCAAAAAAAAACAGAAAAAAACAAACCGAGTCACCGGCCGTTTCCTTGATTTTCTCCTTCGGTTACGAAAAAAAACAGAAAAAAAAAACAAACCGAGTCAACAACCGCTTCCTTGTTTTTCTCCTTCGGTTACATAAAAAAAACAGAAACAAAAAAAAAGAAAACGAAGGAGAAAGGATACGGTTGTTTCATCCCGGTCGTTTTTAAAACATAACTTGAGGAACCTTCCGTAAACCGGGCATAACTTTTCGCTCGGGTGTCCAAAAAATCTGAAATTTTTACAGGAGCTTGTTGACACCATTCTGAGGCCGGCCAAACTAACCTAAGGTCTGTTTGGGGTTCGACAAAATTGTCAAAAAAATTCAGGAAAATAAAGAAAAAAATTCATCAAAGTTCTCGCACGCTTTTCAGAGAACTTCCTGATTTTCTATAGACCACATCTGATATCTGTTTTAGGTGAAACTTCGTGTAGCTCCTATCTTGTTGCTTCTTGTGCTGAGAAAAATATCAAAAAAGAAAAACAAAATCACCTGTGATTTCTACTAGTGCCTTTTTTGCATCACTAGTACAATATTTACGGTACTGCCATTCTGCTAGTTCCATCCATCCTTTGCACCTGTGGCCAGCAATATAGTTTCGTGTTTTGCACTATAATTCAACTTTGCATTATTGTTTGATCGTGCTAATCCTTGACTTGAGTGCAGCCTACCCACAACTCCACATATTTCTACGACGAGCAGGTTTCTGTTTCTCCACGCAATCGCTCATCCAATCTTTCACTGGTTCCACCTGTTGATTGCAGTTCACCACTGTGGCTTGGTAAGAACGGATAAGAACTTGATAACAGCACTAGTGTGAGCGCCTTGTGAGCAGTACACCCCTGTTTTTGTCGTTGGTTTTTCTCCTTTTGGTGTTTTGGTGTTTGCGCTAACTATGGCAGGAGCGCACGACATGGTGGATGCCCAGTTGCAGGAAGTAAGGGGACAAGTTGATGGACTTGCTGCTGACATTAGGACGATGCATGAACGACTTGATTCAACGATCACTTCGACGACCGAGCGTTTCAACCAACTTGACCTTGCTCAAACGGCGACTTGCACCACACTCGACACCATCCTGGCACGCCTTGATGCATTGACCACAAAGATGGAGCAGGAATACGGCGGTGACACTGAGCAGGACGATGGAGATCGACGTGGTCATGCACGCCGTGTGGTTCGTCATCCCCCTAATGACTTATTTTCTAAGATTAAATTTAAAATTCCACCTTTTAATGGCAAATATGATCCTGCTGCATATCTTGATTGGGAGTTAGAGGTTGAACAAAAATTTTCATGCCATGATATTGATGCACATTCTCAGGTTAAAGCTGCTATTAGTGAATTTACTGATTTTGCTTTAATTTGGTGGCGTGAGTATAAAATGAAGCATCCCACTGCCATTCCAACCACTTGGGATCAGTTGAAAGCTGCGAAGCGACATCGATTTGTGCCTTCGTATTATGCTCGTGATTTGCTTAATAAAATGCAGCGTTTTCAGCAAGGTTCTCAATCTGTTGAGGACTATTTCCAGGAATTACAAAAAGGTATGATTCGTTGTGGGATATTGGAGGACAACGATGCTGCTATGGCACGTTTTCGTGGTGGTTTAAACCGCGAAATCCAGGATAGACTTGATTATAAGGAATATTATGATATGACTACTTTATTTGAATATGCTTGCAAAGCTGAACGTGAAGTGCAGGGACGCCGCTCGAAGACATATTCTAACTGATGAGGACATCAACACCAATACGAGCACATCTACACCAGCAGCACCTTCTCCAGCCCAGGCACCATCTTCCCCAGTCCAGGCGCCACCCCTTCCACCTGGGCTAGTGACTCGGGCCCGTGCAAGAGAATTGAACTACATCATGTTGTTAAAGAACGAAGGCCCGGAAGAATAGACGACCAGCCCAATTGCGGCCCATAATGGACGACCTAGGGTTGGCCGCCCCTAGGGGCTGCGCCCCCTCTCTATTTATACAGGAGCTGCGCCTCCTTTATTTTGGGAGTTTTGTTTTACATTAGCTTTAGCTACTCTCGAACACGCGCAAATCTGCGCTGTCTTCGTGTATTCAGAACTCCACCCTCGAGTAATAGATTAGATTGCTCGCATCTTTTTCTTGTTCGTTCTTCGATTGCGCACAGGAAACGATCTTCGTGATCAGGCCGATCTCGCATCAGCAAGGTCGGTAACCACAGGGAGTTGGTTCAGCGATTGCATTGGCGCCTCGGGCTTGCTCGTCGTAGTCGGATCGCAAGGGTCAACTTCCGCCAAATCGGAATTATCTCTACTCGCCGAAAGATCGGGCACCTCAACTACATCAATTGGTATCAGATTTCCAGGTTGATCGGTGAGTTTATCGAGTGTTTTTTTTTCCTACAGTCCACAAAACCACATAAAAATTCAGGTTAGACCTTATCCCAGCACCCTTTTGAGCCTCGCACTTTCTTTCAATAATCTGCATTGTTGAATTTGTGTGCTTTCGCGTCATTTGTTGCTGGTTGCATTGTGTTCTTCCACCATTCAAATCCTAGCGCCGCCACCATCTCCTCTTTGATCACGCCACAAACCGAGTCAACATTGTTTCCTTGTTTTTCTCCTTCGGTTACGTCAAAAAAAAACAGAAAAAACAAACCGAGTCAACGGCCGTTTCCTTGTTTTTCTCCTTCGGTTACGAAAAAAAAACAGAAAAAAAAACCGAGTCAACATCGTTTCCTTGTTTTTCTCCTTCGGTTACGTCAAAAAAAAAACAGAAACAAAAAAACAACGAAGGAGAAAGGATACGGTTGTTTCATCCCGGTCGTTTGAAAACATAACTTGAGGTACCTTCCTTAAACCGGGCATAACTTTTCGCTCGGGTGTCCGAAAAATCTGAAATTTTTACAGGAGCTAGTTGACACCATTCTGAGGCCGGCCAAACTCACCTTCGGTCTGTTTGGGTTCGACAAAATTGTCAAAAAAATTCAGGAAAATAAAGAAAAAAATCCGTCAAAGTTCTCGCACGCTTTTCAGAGAACTTTCTGATTTTCTGTAGACCACATTTGAACTCTGTTTTAGGTGAAACTTCGTGTAGCTCCTATTTTGTTGCTTCTTGTGCTGAGAAAAATATCAAAAAAATCATACAAAAAACAAAAACAAAATCACTTGTGATTCCTACTAGTGGCCTCGCTAGTACAATATTTACGGTACTGCCATTCTGCTAGTTCCATCCGTCCTTTGCACTTGTGGCCAGCAATATAGTTTCGTGAGTAGGTTTCTGTTTCTCCAGGCAATCGCTCATCCAATCTTTCACCGGTTCCACCTGTTGGTTGCAGTTCACCACTGTGGCTTGGTAAGAACGGATAAGAATTTGATAACAGCACTAGTGTGAGCGCCTTGTGAGCAGTACACCCCTGTTTTTGTCGTTTTTTTTGGTGTTTTGGTGTTTGCGCTAACTATGGCAGGAGCACATGACACGGTGGATGCCCAGTTGCTGGAAGTAAAGGGACAAGTTGATGGACTTGCTGATGACATTAGGACGATGCATGAACGGCTTGATTCAACGGTCACTTCGACGACCGAGCGTTTCAACCAGCTTGACCTTGCTCAAACGGCGACTCGCACCACACTCGACACCATCCTGGCACGCCTTGATGCGTTGACCACAAAGATGGAGCAGGACTACGGCGGTGACACTGAGTGGGACGATGGAGATCGCCGTGGTCGTGCACGCCGTGTGGTTCGTCATCCCCCTAATGACTTATTTTCTAAGATTAAATTTAAAATTCCACCTTTTAATGGCAAATATGATCCTGCTGCATATCTTGATTGGGAGTTAGAGGTTGAACAAAAATTTTCATGCCATGATATTGCTGCACATTCTCAGGTTAAAGCTGCTATTAGTGAATTTACTGATTTCGCTTTAATTTGGTGGCGTGAGTTTAAAATAAATCATCCCACTACCATTCCAACCACTTGGGATCAGTTGAAAGCTGCGATGCGACATCGATTTGTGCCTTCGTATTATGCTCGTGATTTGCTTAATAAAATGCAGCGTTTTCAGCAAGGTTCTCAATCTGTTGAGGACTATTTCCAGGAGTTACAAAAAGGTATGATTCGTTGTGGGATATTGGAGGACAACGACGCTGCTATGGCACGTTTTCGTGGTGGTTTAAACCGCGAAATCCAAGATATACTTGATTATAAGGAATATTATGATATGACTACTTTATTTGAATATGCTTGCAAAGCTGAACGTGAAGTGCAGGGACGCCGCTCGAAGCAATATTCTAACCCTTTTGCAGGACGAAGCTCGACATCCACCTCAGCACTAGTTCCCCCTGCGCCATCCACGTCCACCACTACTCCACGCGAGAAGACGACCAAACCAGCCAGCACTGCCCCACCCACAGGTCGTACACGGGATATTCAGTGTCATCGCTGTAGAGGATTTGGCCATGTGATTCGAGACTGCCCAAACAAGCGCACTTTACTCATTCGTGACGATGGTGAGTACTCTTCCGCTAGTGATTCTGAAGAAATTGAACATGCACTACTTGCCACTGACCATGCAGCTAAGGCGGAGGTACATGTCAACCCGGGCGACGCTGATAGGTATGAAAGTCTTGTTGTGCAGCGTGTTCTCAGTACACAGGTCGCTTTGCCCGAGAAGAATCAGCGACACACTCTGTTCCATACAAAGGGTGTTGTGCAGGAGCGGTCAATTCGCATCATTATCGACAGCGGCAGTTGCAACAATTTGGCGAGTACCATGCTGGTCGAAAAGTTGTCGTTACCCACTCGTAAGCATCCAAACCCATATCACATTCAATGGCTTAATGATGGTGGTAAAATAAAAATCACGCGTTCCGTGCGAGTTCCTTTCTCCATGGGTGCTTATTCTGATTTTGTTGATTGTGATGTTATTCCCATGGAAGCATGCTCTTTGTTACTTGGTCGACCTTGGCAATATGATACTGATAGCTTGCATCATGGTCGTTCGAATTATTATTCTTTCATTTTTAAGGGTCAGAAAATAATTATACATCCAATGACACCTGAACAAATTGTTAAAGATGATCTTGCACGAGCTGCTATAACTGCTAAACAACTTGATCCATCGCCCTCTGTTCCTTCTGAAATTAAGTTGAAGGCTCCTGTTTTACTTGCTACACGTGCTGATTTTGATGATCTACACGGTGCTCATTTGCCATGCTATGCACTTGTATGCTCTAGTGTCCTCATTTCACTTGATGATGCACCATCTTTGGCTATTCCCCCTATGGTTGCTAACCTTTTGCAGGAGTACGCTGATGTCTTTCCCAAAGACTTACCACCGGGTCTCCCACCGCTTCGTGGCATTGAGCACCAGATCGACCTCATTCCCGGTGCACAGCTTCCAAACCGCGCACCATACCGTACAAATCCGGATGAGACGAAGGAGATTCAGCGCCAGGTACAGGCGTTGCTTGACAAAGGATACATTCGTGAGTCTCTTAGCCCTTGCTCTGTTCCTGTGTTACTTGTTCCCAAGAAGGATGGGTCATGGCGTATGTGTGTAGACTGTCGTGCTATTAATAATATCACTATTCGTTATCGCTATCCTATACCACGCCTTGATGATATGCTAGATGAGCTTAGTGGTGCCATTATTTTCACTAAGATTGATTTGCGTAGTGGTTACCACCAGATTAGAATGAAACTGGGTGATGAATGGAAAACAGCCTTCAAAACGAAATTTGGTTTATATGAATGGTTGGTTATGCCGTTTGGATTGACTAATGCTCCCAGCACTTTTATGCGAGTGATGAATGAAGTTCTGAGGCCCTTCATAGGATTGTTTGTGGTTGTTTATTTCGATGATATCCTTATTTACAGCAAATCTAAGAAAGAGCATTTGGAACATTTAAGTGCTGTTTTTGATGCATTGCGTGCCGCCCAGTTATTCGCTAACATGGAAAAATGCATCTTTTGCACACGACGTGTCTCGTTTCTTGGTTATGTTGTTACTCCACAGGGCATTGAGGTGGATAGCAGCAAGATTGCTGCCATTCGGGAGTGGCCTACACCGACGACGGTCACACAAATTCGGAGCTTTCTTGGACTTGCCGGTTTCTACCGCAGATTTGTTCGTGATTTTAGCTCCATTGCAGCGCCTCTACATGAGCTTACAAAGAAAGATGTGCCATTTGCTTGGAGTGATTCGCAGGAGGAAGCGTTCAGCACTTTGAAAGATAAGTTAACCCAAGCTCCCCTATTGCAATTGCCTGATTTTAATAAAGTATTTGAGCTTGAATGCGATGCTAGCGGTATTGGGCTAGGTGCTGTTTTATTACAAGAAGGAAAACCAGTTGCTTATTTTAGTGAAAAATTAAGCGGTGCTAGTCTGAAATATTCTACTTATGATAAGGAGCTTTACGCGTTAGTGCGCACTTTACATACATGGCAGCACTATCTTTGGCATCGTGAGTTCATAATTCATTCTGATCATGAGGCTTTAAAACATATTCGTACCCAAACAAATCTGAACCGTCGTCATGCTAAATGGGTAGAATTCATTGAGTCTTTTCCTTACATTATTAAACACAAGAACGGGAAGGACAATGTTATTGCTGATGCTTTGTCTCGTCGCTATACCATGCTGTCACAGTTAGATTTTAAAATCTTTGGTTTGCACACTGTAAAAGATCAATATGTTGACGATGCTGATTTTAAAGATGCTTTCGGCCATTGTATTAATGGGAAACCATGGGGCAAATTTCACATACAGGATGGGTTCCTGTTTCGCGCTAACAAGCTGTGTGTTCCAGCTAGCTCGGTTCGTCTTTTGTTGTTACAGGAAGCACATGGAGGCGGTCTCATGGGGCACTTTGGCGTCTACAAGACACATGAGGTGTTGGCTGCCCACTTCTTTTGGCCTCGGATGCGCGCTGATGTTGAGCGCCTTGTTGCACGCTGCAGTACTTGTCAGAAAGCTAAGTCACGGTTGAACAACCATGGTTTGTATATGCCTTTGCCTGTTCCTACTTTCCCTTGGATTGATATTTCGATGGATTTTGTTTTGGGATTGCCTAGAACTAAGAAGGGGAGGGATAGCATTTTTGTGGTTGTTGATCGATTCTCCAAAATGGCTCATTTCATACCTTGTCATAAGACTGATGATGCTAGCAATGTTGCTGAATTGTTTTTTAGAGAGATTATTCGTTTGCACGGTATTCCTAATACAATGGTCTCGGATCGTGATGCCAAGTTTCTGAGTCATTTTTGGAGATCTCTGTGGAATAAATTGGGAACTAAATTGCTGTTTAGCACCACTTGTCACCCTCAGACTGATGGTCAAACTGAGGTAGTTAATTGAACTTTGTCTACCATGCTTAGGGCTGTTTTAGACAAAAATTTGAAACGTTGGGAGGATTGCTTACCTCATGTTGAGTTTGCTTATAATCATGCAACACATTCTTCTACAAAGATGTGCCCTTTTCAAATTGTTTATGGTTACATTCCTTGGGCGCCTATTGCTTTGTTTTCGCTTGATGCTGCGGACGCCCCACACATAGATGCTCTTGTACATGTTGAACAAATGATTAATCTCCATGAACAAACTCAACAAAACATTGCTGCTGCTAATGCTAAATATCAGATTACTGGTAGTAAAGGCCGGAAACTAGTTACTTTTGAACCTGGTGATATGGTTTGGTTGCATTTGAGAAAGGATCGTTTTCCTACTTTGCGTCGTTCTAAATTGATGCCTCGTGCTGCTGGTCCTTTTAAGGTACTCACCAAGATTAATGATAATGCTTATATCCTTGACCTGCCTGCGGAGTTTGGTGTTTCCACTAGTTTTAATGTTGCAGATTTGAAACCGTATGCGGGAGAAGATGAGGAGTTGCCGTCGAGGACGACTTCAGTTCAAGAAGGGGAGGATGATGAGGACATCAACACCAACACGAGCACATCTACACCAGCAGCACCTTCTCCAGCCCAGGCACCATCTTCACCAGTCCAGGCGCCACCCCTTCCACTTGGGCCAGTGACTCGGGCCCGTGCAAGAGAATTGAACTACATCATGTTGTTAAAGAACGAAGGCCCGGAAGAATAGACGACCAGCCCAATTGCGGCCCATAATGGACGACCTAGGGTTGGCCGCCCCTAGGGGCTGCGCCCCCTCTCTATTTATATAGGAGCTGCGCCTCCTTTATTTTCCGAGTTTTGTTTTACGTTAGCCTTAGCTACTCTCGAACACGCGCAAATCTGCGCTGTCTTCGTGTATTCAGAACTCCACCCTCGAGTAATAGATTAGATTGCTTGCATCTTTTTCTTGTTCGTTCTTCGATTGCGCACAAGAAACGATCTTCGTGATCAGGCCGATCTCGCATCAGCAAGGTCGGTAACCACAGGGAGTTGGTTCAGCGATTGCATTGGCGCCTCGGGCTTGCTCGTCGTAGTCGGATCGCAAGGGTCATCTTCTGCCAAATCGGAATTATCTCTACTCGCCGAAAGATCGGGCACCTCAGCTACATCACACAACATAACCAAGAAACGAAACTCGATCGGTGCAAAATGTGCACTTCTCAAGGTTACCAAATAAACGTGCATCTCGTAAAGCATTAAAAACAGCACGCATGTGATCAACATGTTCATCCATAGATTTGTTGTAGATCAATATGTCATCAAAGTATACTACCACAAATTTTCCAATGAAGGCACGCAAAACCTCGTTCATTAATCTCATGAAAGTGCTAGGTGCATTAGTTAACCCAAAAGGCATGACTAACCACTCATACAATCCGAACTTAGTTTTGAAAGCAGTTTTCCATTCATCTCCCAATTTCATACGAATCTGGTGGTACCCACTACGCAAATCAACTTTAGAAAAGACGATGGCACCACTCAATTCATCAAGCATATCATCTAAACGTGGAATAGGGTGTCGATACCGTATCGTGATATTATTAATAGCCCTACAATCAACACACATACGCCATGTTCCGTCTTTTTTAGGCACTAAAATAACCGGAACAGCACACGGACTAAGAGACTCACGCACGTAACCTTTGTCGAGTAGTTCTTGCACTTGTCGCTGAATTTCTTTTGTTTCCTCTGGATTTGTCCTATATGGCGCACGATTCGGCAAAGATACACCAGGAATAAGATCAATTTGGTGCTCAATCCCTCGTATAGGTGGCAGCCCCTCTGGTATCTCACTTGGAAATACATCAGAATACTCCTGCAAAATGTTAGTAATAACAGGAGGCAAAGAATGCTAAATATCTTGAATTGAAATCAAAGCATCCTTGCATACCAAGGCGTAGGCAACAGTAGTGGAAGCAAATAATTCATTAACATCAGTTTTTGTCGCAAGCAAGCAATGTCCTTTCAATTTTACCCCATCTTTGTTATTACCAACAGCTTTAATATTCTTGTTGTTCTCAGTTTTAGCTTTGGTAGCTTTAGCAACATCATCACGCACAATAGCCTCAGGGGACATGGGAAGCAAAATAATTTTCTTATCATGGTGTATGAGAGAATATTGATTTGATCTACCATGATGCATACAATCTGAATCAAATTGCCATGGTCTACCTAGCAGAATATTACAAGCATCCATAGGCACAACATCACAGTCAACAACATCACGATATGAACCAATAGCAAAATTAATTCGTACCAGCTTGGTTACCTTGACCTTACCACTATTGTTAAGCCATTGAATGTGATATGGATGCGGGTGCGGTTTGGTCATAAGTGCAAGCTTCTCCACCATGTCGCTGCTAGCCAAGTTGTTGCAGCTACCGCCAACAATGATCAAACGACATGAACGCTCCTTAATGACACACTTTGTTTGAAACAACGTATGTCGCTGATTCTGCTCTGCCTTCTCCATTTGTGCACTAAGCACACGCTGTACAATGAGGCTCTCATAATGCTCTGCATCATCTGCACCAATCTGTTCTTCGGGTGGTTCCTTAGTGCCTGCATCATCAGCCGCAAGCAAAGCAAGTGTAGCTTCATCCAAATCACTAGCAGAGGAATACCCACCATCGTCTTTTACCACCAAAACACGCTGATTAGGACAATCACGCTGCACGTGTCCATAGCCCTTGCATCGATAACACAGAACATCTCTTGTTCTACCCGTGGAGGCTACTGAAGAGGCACTACCTGCTGGTTTCTGGGCAGATTTGGTTGCTGAATTTGTGGAAGATGCACGTGGTTTGTCGCCGGAGGAAGGCGGGGGTGCTGGTCGACTTGGCGAGGGAGTTGGTGCTGGTGTACGGCCGGTCATGGACGTAGTCGTGCGCTGTTGCCATGGTGTAGATTTTCCTGCAGAAACATTAGACCTTGCACTAGCACGTCGTCCCTGCACTTCCCTTTCAGCTTTGCAAGCAAGATGAAACAATCGGGTTACATTAGCATAATCTTTATAAGCAAGGATGTCCTGAATTTCCCTATTTAACCCGCCCAAAAATCTAGCCATAGCAGATTCCTCACCCTCCTCTATGTTACAACGCAGCATACCCATTTGTAATTCCTGATAATATTCTTCTACACTTTTAGTACCCTGTCTCAATTGTTGCAACTTGTTTAACATATCACGTGCATAATAAGAAGGAACAAATCTAGCCCGCATGACCCGTTTCAACGCATCCCAAGTTTGTGGCATGTTATTAGGATTCTTCTTACCATGTTCTATCCACCAAACAGAAGCAAAATCAGTAAACTCACTAGTAGCAGCTCTAACCCGCGCATTCTCAGGAAATTCATGGCATGCAAACTTTTGATCAACCGCAATCTCCCAAGTAATGTAAGCATCAGGGTCATATTTACCATCAAAAGGAGGTATTTTAAATTTAACCTTACTAAAAGCATCATCATTACCATGTACCTCACGTCGGCGAAAACCACCCATACCTCTACGGTTAGTACGTAGTCGCCGGCGATTAGGTGCTTCTTGGTCATCTTGTTCAGTATCAGCAACATAGTCATCCCAGTTACCTTCAGCGCCCTCATCACGCCCACCATTGGTATTAGCATGCATCTCATCAAATCGCCTCAAGAGTGCGACAAGGCTCTTGTCAATATGAGCAACTATCATTTCCATATTTGCAAGTTTGGTGTTTGTGTCGATCTGTGTGGCCTCCAATTGCCCCATCTTTTCATTCGTCACCTGCATGTCATTATCAAGGCCTTCCATGTGCGTTTTCACCAGCCTTACAAAGTGTTGTATGATACCCTTGGTGCGAGGAGAGTGTGGTATATTACGAGAAGCATCATCAACCTCCAATCCTGCCATGGTTAGACAAACAGAGGCAACAAGAAAAAAAACGTGAAGGAATAAAAACTCTACAACTATTAGGATGTAGCTACTGTAAGGCGCTCACTCTCAACCTGCCACACAAGCTCTTACCAATTCTTACCTTGCACAACAGGAGGGGTCAGCAACCAACAAGTCTGCAACCGTGGAATAAGTGTATCGGTGCCGCAACAACACGACCTGTCAAACTGTAGTCGAAATATGTAGAGTTGTAGGTGGGCTGAAGCAAGGAATACACTAGTACCACGTTAGTTACAAAAGCAAGCTGAATAATCGTTCAACGGTGGTACTGTGCTGGTCCTAGGCTAAACCATGCTAGAGACGTGAGCCTAGGCACAAAGGTAGTCACTGAAAAAGAACAACTAGCACAGCACAAAGAGAAACAACAAATTTAGAGATTCAGCCCCCTTCTTCTTCTTTTCCTTTTTTTTCTTTTCTATTCTTTTTTTTCTTCTTCTTCTGTTTTTTTTGCAGGGACCTAAAACCCTTTTTTTCACTATGACAACCCAAACAATAAAGATATTGCTAACAGCCCCTTTAAATCAGATTTAACAAATCTTGTTAATATAGAAAGTCCAGAAATCTCTACAATGATTGCGGAGCGCTCAGAATGAGTTTTGAGAAAAGGTCAGATCCGTTGGAAAGAAGATAAGATAAGCTTTCCAGATTGTATTTAAACTTCCAAATCGGACATGAGATGTATCCGTGGTGGCAAAAAAGAACCAGAGATGTTTATGGTGATGGTGGATCTCGTGGTGACCAAAACGTGGTAGAACTCAAAACTCTAAAGGAATAAACTAAGACCAGCAACTCGACACAACCGATGCAACCAAAAACTCAACAAGCCCTAACTAAGTAGTACTAGTAAATGCTCAATGGTTTATAGGATTGCGGTAAAACTAATCTACTATTTTTTTGGCTTTTTCTGGACTATAAGAGATAAGAAAACAGCGAAGAAAAGTAAATCTCTCACCGATAAACCTTGCTCTGGTACCAACTGATGTGCACCCGTTGGGTGATTGCCCGATCTTTCGATGAGAGGGTGTGGAATAACTCGATTGGGGAAGGAGACGACGTTCACGGCCCGACTACAGCCTTCCAAAGACGCTGCGCCTTAGCAACCGATACACCACCTCCTATGGCTGTCACGATCTTGTGGAGCGTGACACCCTGGCCACTAGGGCACTCGTCCTGCAAGCAATCGAAGAACTAGCAAGAACAAGTAGAACAAGTACTGAATTACCAGATCTAAATGTAGGTTTCAAAATCAAACTCCAATATGGTGGGGTTCCGAAGACAAGAAGACGGGTGGCTGAACCAGCACGCACGCTTACAAGCAAGTAGCGAGAGCTAAACTTGATCTAAACAAAACCCGCTGTTCTTGATGGCGGCTAGGGGGTTTATAAACATGGGAGGACGACCACAAGGGTATTGGGGTCGTGCTGCAACCCTAGGATGCGTCCCTAATGGACCTAACTTGATACACGACCCATTGGGCCAAAATAGGGTGACGCAGCACCATGGGCAGAAAAGGCAGGAAATGTCTCGGTAAGAAAACAATGATTACGGCGGCCTCAGAACAGGTATGACTATAATTCCGGATCCATATGAAAGTAGACTTGATAAGCTTTCCATGTTGTGCTTGAACATTCCAATCCGAGCCCGCATCTGATCGTGGTGACCGTCACAAGTTGGTGTTCTTCTGCAGTCCGAATCCAGCATGTTCAAATCCTTTTCCCTTTCGGTCTTCTCCCTGGTTCCTAAGCAAAACAAGAGTGCACGTGTCTCCATGGTCTAAATATGATGGACATGAACTCAAGAGTGTAATCACCTGATGGTTGAGTTGACGAGCACGAGCACGAGTAATGGGACCAGAAATTGGTACTTGTATTGGCATAGATGTATCAGTAGTGTGGATGTCTTCATCAGGAATGGGTGACGTGCGGCAACGAAATTGCGCGAAATCAACCCAGACATGAGTTTTGGACCTAAATTAGTGGATTGGGCATGTTCGTTGCGAAAAACGAAGAAATGGTTCCGGTGGCAAAAACTCGTGCTATGTATGCACCCCGATACCCGATTTCGGAATGGGTGACGTGCGGCAACGGAATTGCAAGAAAACAACCCAAACATGAGTTTTGGACCTAAAGTAGTGGAGTGGGCATGTTCGTTGCGAAAAACGAAGAAATGATTCCGGTGGCAAAAACTCGTGCTTTGTATGCACCCAATACCCGTTTTCGGAATGGGTGACGTGCGGCAACGAAATTGCACAAAAGCACCCCAAACATGAGTTTTGGACCTAAAGTTGTGGATTGGGCATGTTCGTTGCGAAAGATGAAGAAATGGTTCCGGTGACAAAAACCCGTGCTTTGTATGCACCCGATACCCGTTTTCGGAATGGGTGACGTGCGACAACAAAATTGCGCGAAATCAACCCCAAACATGAGTTTTGGACCTAAAGTAGTGGAGTGGGCATGTTCGTTGCGAAAAACGAAGCAATGGTTCCGGTGGCAAAAACTTGTGCTTTGTATGCACCCGATACCCGTTTTCGGAATGGGTGACGTGCGACAACGAAATTGCGCGAAATCAACCCAAACATGAGTTTTGGACCTAAATTAGTGGATTGGGCATGTTCGTTGCGAAAAACGAAGAAATGGTTCCGGTGGCAAAAACTCGTGCTTTGTATGCACCCCGATACCCGTTTTCGGAATGGGTGACGTGCGTCAACGGAATTGCGTGAAAACAACCCAAACTTGAGTTTTGGACCTAAAGTAGTGGAGTGGGCATGTTCGTTGTGAAAAACGAAGAAATGGTTCCGGTGGCAAAAACTCGTGCTTTGTATGCACCTGATACCTGTTTTTGGAATGGGTGACGTGTTGCAACGAAATTGCGCGAAATCAACCCAAACATGAGTTTTGGACCTAAATTAGTGCATTGGGCATGTTCGTTGAGAAAAACGAAGAAATGGTTCCGGTGGCAAAAACTCGTGCTTTGTATGCACCCCGATACCCGTTTTCGGAATGGGTGACGTGCCGCAACGAAATTGCGCGAACCACCCCAAACATGAGTTTTGGACCTAAAGTAGTGGATTGGGCATGTTCGTTGCGAAAATCGAAGAAACGGTTCCGGTGGCAAAAACTCGTGCTTTGTATGCACCCGATACCTGTTTTTGGAATGGGTGACGCGTTGCAACGAAATTGCGCGAAATCAACCCAAACATGAGTTTTGGACCTAAATTAGTGGATTGGGCATGTTCGTTGAGAAAAACGAAGAAATGGTTCCGGTGGCAAAAACTCGTGCTTTGTATGCACCCCGATACCCGTTTTCGGAATGGGTGACGTGCCGCAACGAAATTGCGCGAAACCACCCCAAACATGAGTTTTGGACCTAAAGTAGTGGATTGGGCATGTTCGTTGCGAAAATCGAAGAAACGGTTCCGGTGGCAAAAACTCGTGCTTTGTATGCACCCCGATACCCGTTTTCGGAATGGGTGACGTGCGGCAACGAAATTGTGCGAAATGATCCCAAACATGAGTTTTGGACCTAAAGTAGTGGAATGGGCATGTTCGTTGCAAAAAACGAAGAAATGGTTTCGGTGGCAAAAACTGAGTTTGTATGCACCTGATACCCGTTTTCGGAATGGGTGACGTGCGGCAACGGAATTGCGCGAAAACAACCCAAACATGAGTTTTGGACCTAAAGTAGTGGAGTGGGCATGTTCGTTGCGAAAAACGAAGAAATGGTTCCGGTGGCAAAAACTCGTGCTTTGTATGCACCCTATACCCGTTTTCGGTATGGGTGACGTGCGGTAACGAAATTGCGCGAAATAAACCCAAACATGAGTTTTGGACCTAAATTAGTGGAGTGGGCATGTTCGTTGTGAAAAACGAAGAAATGGTTCCGGTGGCAAAAACTCGTGCTTTGTATGCACCTGATACCTGTTTTTGGAATGGGTGACGTGTTGCAACGAAATTGCGCGAAATCAACCCAAACATGAGTTTTGGACCTAAATTAGTGCATTGGGCATGTTCGTTGAGAAAAACGAAGAAATGGTTCCGGTGGCAAAAACTCGTGCTTTGTATGCACCCCGATACCCGTTTTCGGAATGGGTGACGTGCCGCAACGAAATTGCGCGAACCACCCCAAACATGAGTTTTGGACCTAAAGTAGTGGATTGGGCATGTTCGTTGCGAAAATCGAAGAAACGGTTCCGGTGGCAAAAACTCGTGCTTTGTATGCACCCGATACCTGTTTTTGGAATGGGTGACGCGTTGCAACGAAATTGCGCGAAATCAACCCAAACATGAGTTTTGGACCTAAATTAGTGGATTGGGCATGTTCGTTGAGAAAAACGAAGAAATGGTTCCGGTGGCAAAAACTCGTGCTTTGTATGCACCCCGATACCCGTTTTCGGAATGGGTGACGTGCCGCAACGAAATTGCGCGAAACCACCCCAAACATGAGTTTTGGACCTAAAGTAGTGGATTGGGCATGTTCGTTACGAAAATCGAAGAAACGGTTCCGGTGGCAAAAACTCGTGCTTTGTATGCACCCCGATACCCGTTTTCGGAATGGGTGACGTGCGGCAACGAAATTGTGCGAAATGATCCCAAACATGAGTTTTGGACCTAAAGTAGTGGATTGGGCATGTTCGTTGCAAAAAACGAAGAAATGGTTTCGGTGGCAAAAACTGAGTTTGTATGCACCTGATACCCGTTTTCGGAATGGGTGACGTGCGGCAACGGAATTGCGCGAAAACAACCCAAACATGAGTTTTGGACCTAAAGTAGTGGAGTGGGCATGTTCGTTGCGAAAAACGAAGAAATGGTTCCGGTGGCAAAAACTCGTGCTTTGTATGCACCCTATACCCGTTTTCGGTATGGGTGACGTGCGGTAACGAAATTGCACGAAATAAACCCAAACATGAGTTTTGGACCTAAATTAGTGGATTGGGCATGTTCGTTACGAAAAACGAAGAAATGGTTCCGGTGGCAAAAACTCGTGCTTTGTATGCACCCCGATACCCGTTTTCGGAATGCGTGACGTGCGGCAACGAAATTGCGCGAAAGCACCCCAAACATGAGTTTAGGACCTAAAGTAGTGGATTGGGCATGTTCGTTGCGAAAAATGAAGAAATGGTTCCGGTGGCAAACACTCGTGCTTTGTATGCACCCGATACCCGTTTTCGGAATGGGTGACGTGCGGCAACGAAATTGCGCGAAATCAACCCAAACATGAGTTTTGGACCTAAAGTAGTGGATTGGGCATGATCGTTGCGAAAAACGAAGAAATGGTTCCGGTGGCAAAAACTCGTGCTTTGTATGCACCCGATACCCGTTTTCGGAATGGGTGACGTGCGGCAACGAAATTGCGCGAAATCAACCCAAACATGAGTTTTGGACCTAAAGTAGTGGAGTGGGCATGTTCGTTGCGAAAAACGAAGAAATGGTTCCGGTGGCAAAAACTCGTGCTTTGTATGCACCCGATACCCGTTTTCGGAATGGGTGACGTGCGGCAACGAAATTGCGCGAAATCAACCCAAACATGAGTTTTGGACCTAAATTAGTTGATTGGGCATGTTCGTTGCGAAAAACAAAGAAATGGTTCCGGTGGCAAAAACTCGTGCTTTGTATGCACCCCGATACCCGTTTTCGGAATGGGTGACGTGCGGCAACGGAATTGCGCGAAAACAACCCAAACATGAGTTTTGGACCTAAAGTAGTGGAGTGGGCATGTTCGTTGCGAAAAACGAAGAAATGGTTCCGGTGGCAAAAACTCGTGCTTTGTATGCACCCGATAACCGTTTTCGGAATGGGTGACATGCTGCAACGAAATTGCGCGAAATCAACCCAAACATGAGTTTTGGCCCTAAATTAGTGGATTGGGCATGTTCGTTGCGAAAAACAAATAAATGGTTCCGGTGGCAAAAACTCGTGCTTTGTATGCACCCCGATACCCGTTTTCGGAATGGGTGACGTGCCGCAACGAAATTGCGCGAAAACACCCCAAACATGAGTTTAGGACCTAAAGTAGTGGATTGGGCATGTTCGTTGCGAAAAATGAAGAAATGGTTCCGGTGGCAAAAACTCATGCTTTGTATGCACCCCGATACCCGTTTTCGGAAGGGGTGACGTGCTGCAACGAAATTGCACGAAACCACCCCAAACATGAGTTTTGGACCAAAAGTAGTGGATTGGGCATGTTCGATGCGAAAATCGAAGAAACGGTTCCGGTGGCAAAAACTCGTGCTTTGTATGCACCCCGATACCCATTTTCGGAATGGGTGACGTGCGGCAACGAAATTGTGCGAAACGATCCCAAACATGAGTTTTGGACCTAAAGTAGTGGATTGGGCATGTTCGTTGCAAAAAACGAAGAAATGGTTTCGGTGGCAAAAACTGAGTTTGTATGCACCCGATACCCGTTTTCGGAATGGGTGACGTGTGGCAACGGAATTGCGCGAAAACAACCCAAACATGAGTTTTGGACCTAAAGTAGTGGAGTGGGCATGTTCGTTGCGAAAAACGAAGAAATGGTTCCGGTGGCAAAAACTCGTGCTTTGTATGCACCCGATACCCGTTTTCGTAATGGGTGACGTGCGGCAACGAAATTGCGCGAAATCAACCCAAACATGAGTTTTGGACCTAAATTAGTGGATTGGGCATGTTCGTTGCGAAAAACTAAGAAATGGTTCCGGTGACAAAAACTCGTGCTTTGTATGCACCCCAATACCCGTTTTCGGAATGGGTGACGCGCGGCAACGGAATTGCGCGAAAACAACCCAAACTTGAGTTTTGGACCTAAAGTAGTGGAGTGGGCATGTTCATTGAGAAAAACGAAGAAATGGTTCCGGTGGCAAAAACTCGTGCTTTGAATGCACCCGATACCCGTTTTCGGAATGGGTGACGTGCTGCAACGAAATTGCGCGAAATCAACCCAAACATGAGTTTTGGACCTAACATAGTGGATTGGGCATGTTCGTTGCGAAAAACGAAGAAATGGTTCCGGTGGCAAAAACTCGTGCTTTGTATGCACCCCGATACCCGTTTTCGGAATGGGTGACGTGCCGCAACGAAATTGCGCGAAAACACCCCAAACATGAGTTTAGGACATAAAGTAGTGGATTGGACATGTTCGTTGCGAAAAATGAAGAAATGGTTCCGGTGGCAAAAGCTCATGCTTTGTATGCACCCCGATATCCGTTTTCGGAAGGGGTGACGTGCGGCAACAAAATTGCGCGAAACCACCCCAAACATGAGTTTTGGACCAAAAGTAGTGGATTGGGCATCTTCGTTGCGAAAATCGAAGAAACGGTTCCGGTGGCAAAAACTCATGCTTTGTATGCACCCCGATACCCGTTTTCGGAAGGGGTGACGTGCGGCAACGAAATTGCACGAAACCACCCCAAACATGAGTTTTGGACCAAAAGTAGTGGATTGGGCATGTTCGTTGCGAAAATCGAAGAAACGGTTCCGCTGGCAAAAACTCGTGCTTTGTATGCACCCTGATACCCATTTTCGGAATGGGTGACGTGCGGCAACGAAATTGTGCGAAACGATCCCAAACATGAGTTTTGGACCTAAAGTAGTGGATTGGGCATGTTCGTTGCAAAAAATGAAGAAATGGTTTCGGTGGCAAAAACTGAGTTTGTATGCACCCGATACCCGTTTTCGGAATGCGTGACGTGCGGCAACGGAATTACGCGAAAACAACCCAAACATGAGTTTTGGACCTAAAGTAGTGGATTGGGCATGTTCGTTGCGAAAAACTAAGAAATGGTTCCGGTGACAAAAACTCGTGCTTTGTATGCACCCTGATACCCATTTTCGGAATGGGTGACGTGCGGCAACGAAATTGTGCGAAACGATCCCAAACATGAGTTTTGGACCTAAAGTAGTGGATTGGGCATGTTCGTTGCAAAAAACGAAGAAATGGTTTCGGTGGCAAAAACTGAGTTTGTATGCAGCCCGATACCCGTTTTCGGAATGGGTGAGGCGCGGCAACGGAATTGCGCGAAAACAACCCAAACTTGAGTTTTGGACCTAAAGTAGTGGAGTGGGCATGTTCGTTGCGAAAAACGAAGAAATGGTTCCGGTGGCAAAAACTCATGCTTTGTATGCACCCCGATACGCGTTTCCGGAATGGGTGACGTGCGACAACGAAATTGCGCGAAAACAACCCAAACTTGAGTTTTGGACCTAAAGTAGTGGAGTGGGCATGTTCGTTGCGAAAAACGAAGACATGGTTCCGGTGGCAAAAACTCGTGCTTTGTATGCACCCGATACCCGTTTTCGGAATGGGTGACGTGCTGCAACGAAATTGCGCGAAATCAACCCAAACATGAGTTTTGGACCTAAATTAGTGGATTGGGCATGTTCGTTGCGAAAAACGAAGAAATGGTTCCGGTGGCAAAAACTCGTGCTTTGTATCACCCCGATACCCGTTTTCGGAATAGGTGACGTGCCGCAATGAAATTGCGCGAAAACACCCCAAACATGAGTTTAGGACCTAAAGTAGTGGATTGGGCATGTTCTTTGCGAAAAATGAAGAAATGGTTCCGGTGGCAAAAACTCATGCTTTGTATGCACCCCGATACCCGTTTTCGGAAGGGGTGACGTGCGGCAACGAAATTGTGCGAAACCACCCCAAACATGAGTTTTGGACCAAAAGTAGTGGATTGGGCATGTTCGTTGCGAAAATTGAAGAAACGGTTCCGGTGGCAAAAACTCGTGCTTTGTATGCACCCGATACCCGTTTCGGAATGGGTGACGTGCGGCAACGAAATTGCACGAAATCAACCCAAACATGAGTTTTGGACCTAAAGTAGTGGAGTGGGCATGTTCGTTGCGAAAAACGAAGAAATGGTTCCGGTGGCAAAAACTCGTGCTTTGTATGCACCCCGATACCCGTTTTCGGAATGGGTGACGTGCCGCAACGAAATTGCGCGAAAACACCCCAAACATGAGTTTAGGACCTAAAGTAGTGGATTGGGCATGTTCGTTGCAAAAAATGAAGAAATGGTTTCGGTGGCAAAAACTCATGCTTTATATGCGCCCCGATACCCGTTTTCGGAATGGGTGACGTGCGGCAACGAAATTGTGCGAAACGATCCCAAGCATGAGTTTTGGACCTAAAGTAGTGGATTGGGCATGTTCGTTGCGAAAAACGAAGAAATGGTTTCGGTGGCAAAAACTGAGTTTGTATGCACGTGATACCCGTTTTCGGAATGGGTGACATGCGGCAACGAAATTGCGCGAAATCAACCCAAACATGAGTTTTGGACCTAAAGTAGTGGAGTGGGCATGTTCGTTGCGAAAAACGAAGAAATGGTTCCGGTGGCAAAAACTCATGCTTTGTATGCACCCGATACCCGTTTTCGGAATGGGTGACGTGCGGCAACGAAATTGCGCGAAATCAACCCAAACATGAGTTTTGAACCTAAATTAGTGGATTGGGCATGTTCGTTGCGAAAAACGAAAAAATGGTTCCGGTGGCAAAAACTCGTGCTTTGTATGCACCCCGATACCTGTTTTCGGAAGGGGTGACGTGCGACAACGAAATTGCGCGAAACCACCCCAAACATGAGTTTTGGACCTAAAGTAGTGGATTGGGCATGTTCGTTGCAAAAAACGAAGAAATGGTTTCGGTGGCAAAAACTGAGTTTGTATGCACCCGATACCCGTTTTCGGAATGGGTGACGTGCGGCAACGGAATTGCGCGAAAACAACCCAAACATGAGTTTTGGACCTAAAGTAGTGGAGTGGGCATGTTCGTTGCGAAAAACGAAGAAATGGTTCCGGTGGCAAAAACTCGTGCTTTGTATGCACCCTATACCCGTTTTCGGAATGGGTGACGTGCGGTAACGAAATTGCGCGAAATAAACCCAAACATGAGTTTTGGACCTAAATTAGTGGATTGGGCATGTTCGTTGCGAAAAACGAAGAAATGGTTCCGGTGGCAAAAACTCGTGCTTTGTATGCACCCTGATACCCATTTTCGGAATGGGTGACGTGCGGCAACGAAATTGTGCGAAACGATCCCAAACATGAGTTTTGGACCTAAAGTAGTGGATTGGGCATGTTCGTTGCAAAAAACGAAGAAATGGTTTCGGTGGCAAAAACTGAGTTTGTATGCACCCGATACCCGTTTTCGGAATGGGTGACGTGCGGCAACGGAATTACGCGAAAACAACCCAAACATGAGTTTTGGACCTAAAGTAGTGGATTGGGCATGTTCGTTGCGAAAAACTAAGAAATGGTTCCGGTGACAAAAACTCGTGCTTTGTATGCACCCTGATACCCATTTTCGGAATGGGTGACGTGCGGCAACGAAATTGTGCGAAACGATCCCAAACATGAGTTTTGGACCTAAAGTAGTGGAGTGGGCATGTTCGTTGCGAAAAACGAAGAAATGGTTCCGGTGGCAAAAACTCATGCTTTGTATGCACCCCGATACCCGTTTCCGGAATGGGTGACGTGCGACAACGGAATTGCGCGAAAACAACCCAAACTTGAGTTTTGGACCTAAAGTAGTGGAGTGGGCATGTTCGTTGCGATAAACGAAGACATGGTTCCGGTGGCAAAAACTCGTGCTTTGTATGCACCCGATACCCGTTTTCGGAATGGGTGACGTGCTGCAACGAAATTGCGCGAAATCAACCCAAACATGAGTTTTGGACCTAAATTAGTGGATTGGGCATGTTCGTTGCGAAAAACGAAGAAATGGTTCCGATGGCAAAAACTCGTGCTTTGTATGCACCCCGATACCCGTTTTCGGAATGGGTGACGTGCCGCAATGAAATTGCGCGAAAACACCCCAAACATGAGTTTAGGACCTAAAGTAGTGGATTGGGCATGTTCTTTGCGAAAAATGAAGAAATGGTTCCGGTGGCAAAAACTCATGCTTTGTATGCACCCCGATACCCGTGTTCGGAAGGGGTGACGTGCGGCAACGAAATTGTGCGAAACCACCCCAAACATGAGTTTTGGACCAAAAGTAGTGGATTGGGCATGTTCGTTGCGAAAATCGAAGAAACGGTTCCGGTGGCAAAAACTCGTGCTTTGTATGCACCCGATACCCGTTTCGGAATGGGTGACGTGCGGCAACGAAATTGCACGAAATCAACCCAAACATGAGTTTTGGACCTAAAGTAGTGGAGTGGGCATGTTCGTTGCGAAAAACGAAGAAATGGTTCCGGTGGCAAAAACTCGTGCTTTGTATGCACCCCGATACCCGTTTTCGGAATGGGTGACGTGCCGCAACGAAATTGCGCGAAAACACCCCAAACATGAGTTTAGGACCTAAAGTAGTGGATTGGGCATGTTCGTTGCAAAAAATGAAGAAATGGTTTCGGTGGCAAAAACTCATGCTTTATATGCACCCCGATACCCGTTTTCGGAATGGGTGACGTGCGGCAACGAAATTGTGCGAAACGATCCCAAGCATGAGTTTTGGACCTAAAGTAGTGGATTGGGCATGTTCGTTGCGAAAAACGAAGAAATGGTTTCGGTGGCAAAAACTGAGTTTGTATGCACGTGATATCCGTTTTCGGAATGGGTGACATGCGGCAACGAAATTGCGCGAAATCAACCCAAACATGAGTTTTGGACCTAAAGTAGTGGAGTGGGCATGTTCGTTGCGAAAAACGAAGAAATGGTTCCGGTGGCAAAAACTCATGCTTTGTATGCACCCGATACCCGTTTTCGGAATGGGTGACGTGCGGCAACGAAATTGCGCGAAATCAACCCAAACATGAGTTTTGAACCTAAATTAGTGGATTGGGCATGTTCGTTGCGAAAAACGAAAAAATGGTTCCGGTGGCAAAAACTCGTGCTTTGTATGCACCCCGATACCTGTTTTCGGAAGGGGTGACGTGCGACAACGAAATTGCGCGAAACCACCCCAGACATGAGTTTTGGACCTAAAGTAGTGGATTGGGCATGTTCGTTGCGAAAATCGAAGAAACGGTTCCGGTGGCAAAAACTCGTGCTTTGTATGCACCCGATACCCGTTTTCGGAATGGGTGACGTGCGGCAACGAAATTGCGCGAAATCAACCCAAACATGAGTTTTGGACCTAAAGTAGTGGAGTGGGCATGTTCATTGCGAAAAATGAAGAAATGGTTCCGGTGACAAAAACTCGTGTTTTGTATGCACCCCGATACCCGTTTTCGGAATGGGTGACGTGCCGCAACGAAATTGCGCGAAAACACCCCAAACATGAGTTTAGGACATAAAGTAGTGGATTGGGCATGTTCGTTACGAAAAATGAATAAATGGTTCCGGTGGCAAAAACTCATTCTTTGTATGCACCCCGATACCCGTTTTCGGAAGGGGTGACGTGCGGCAACGAAATTGCGCGAAACCACCCCAAACATGAGTTTTGGACCAAAAGTAGTGGATTGGGCATGTTCGTTGCGAAAATCGAAGAAACGGTTCCGGTGGCAAAAACTCGTGCTTTGTATGCACCCCGATAACCATTTTCGGAATGGGTGACGTGCGGCAACGAAATTGTGCGAAACGATCCCAAACATGAGTTTTGGACCTAAAGTAGTGGATTGGGCATGTTCGTTGCAAAAAACGAAGAAATGGTTTCGGTGGCAAAAACTGAGTTTGTATGCACCCGATACCCGTTTTCGGAATGGGTGACGTGCGGCAACGGAATTGCGCGAAAACAACCCAAACATGAGTTTTGGACCTAAAGTAGTGGAGTGGGCATGTTCGTTGCGAAAAACGAAGAAATGGTTCCGGTGGCAAAAACTCGTGCTTTGTATGCACCCTGATACCCATTTTCGGAATGGGTGACGTGCGGCAACGAAATTGTGCGAAACGATCCCAAACATGAGTTTTGGACCTAAAGTAGTGGATTGGGCATGTTCGTTGCAAAAAACGAAGAAATGGTTTCGGTGGCAAAAACTGAGTTTGTATGCACCCGATACCCGTTTTCGGAATGGGTGACGTGCGGCAACGGAATTACGCGAAAACAACCCAAACATGAGTTTTGGACCTAAAGTAGTGGATTGGGCATGTTCGTTGCGAAAAACTAAGAAATGGTTCCGGTGACAAAAACTCGTGCTTTGTATGCACCCTGATACCCATTTTCGGAATGGGTGACGTGCGGCAACGAAATTGTGCGAAACGATCCCAAACATGAGTTTTGGACCTAAAGTAGTGGAGTGGGCATGTTCGTTGCGAAAAACGAAGAAATGGTTCCGGTGGCAAAAACTCATGCTTTGTATGCACCCCGATACCCGTTTCCGGAATGGGTGACGTGCGACAACGGAATTGCGCGAAAACAACCCAAACTTGAGTTTTGGACCTAAAGTAGTGGAGTGGGCATGTTCGTTGCGAAAAACGAAGACATGGTTCCGGTGGCAAAAACTCGTGCTTTGTATGCACCCGATACCCGTTTTCGGAATGGGTGACGTGCTGCAACGAAATTGCGCGAAATCAACCCAAACATGAGTTTTGGACCTAAATTAGTGGATTGGGCATGTTCGTTGCGAAAAACGAAGAAATGGTTCCGATGGCAAAAACTCGTGCTTTGTATGCACCCCGATACCCGTTTTCGGAATGGGTGACGTGCCGCAATGAAATTGCGCGAAAACACCCCAAACATGAGTTTAGGACCTAAAGTAGTGGATTGGGCATGTTCTTTGCGAAAAATGAAGAAATGGTTCCGGTGGCAAAAACTCATGCTTTGTATGCACCCCGATACCCGTGTTCGGAAGGGGTGACGTGCGGCAACGAAATTGTGCGAAACCACCCCAAACATGAGTTTTGGACCAAAAGTAGTGGATTGGGCATGTTCGTTGCGAAAATCGAAGAAACGGTTCCGGTGGCAAAAACTCGTGCTTTGTATGCACCCGATACCCGTTTCGGAATGGGTGACGTGCGGCAACGAAATTGCACGAAATCAACCCAAACATGAGTTTTGGACCTAAAGTAGTGGAGTGGGCATGTTCGTTGCGAAAAACGAAGAAATGGTTCCGGTGGCAAAAACTCGTGCTTTGTATGCACCCCGATACCCGTTTTCGGAATGGGTGACGTGCCGCAACGAAATTGCGCGAAAACACCCCAAACATGAGTTTAGGACCTAAAGTAGTGGATTGGGCATGTTCGTTGCAAAAAATGAAGAAATGGTTTCGGTGGCAAAAACTCATGCTTTATATGCGCCCCGATACCCGTTTTCGGAATGGGTGACGTGCGGCAACGAAATTGTGCGAAACGATCCCAAGCATGAGTTTTGGACCTAAAGTAGTGGATTGGGCATGTTCGTTGCGAAAAACGAAGAAATGGTTTCGGTGGCAAAAACTGAGTTTGTATGCACGTGATATCCGTTTTCGGAATGGGTGACATGCGGCAACGAAATTGCGCGAAATCAACCCAAACATGAGTTTTGGACCTAAAGTAGTGGAGTGGGCATGTTCGTTGCGAAAAACGAAGAAATGGTTCCGGTGGCAAAAACTCATGCTTTGTATGCACCCGATACCCGTTTTCGGAATGGGTGACGTGCGGCAACGAAATTGCGCGAAATCAACCCAAACATGAGTTTTGAACCTAAATTAGTGGATTGGGCATGTTCGTTGCGAAAAACGAAAAAATGGTTCCGGTGGCAAAAACTCGTGCTTTGTATGCACCCCGATACCTGTTTTCGGAAGGGGTGACGTGCGACAACGAAATTGCGCGAAACCACCCCAGACATGAGTTTTGGACCTAAAGTAGTGGATTGGGCATGTTCGTTGCGAAAATCGAAGAAACGGTTCCGGTGGCAAAAACTCGTGCTTTGTATGCACCCGATACCCGTTTTCGGAATGGGTGACGTGCGGCAACGAAATTGCGCGAAATCAACCCAAACATGAGTTTTGGACCTAAAGTAGTGGAGTGGGCATGTTCATTGCGAAAAATGAAGAAATGGTTCCGGTGACAAAAACTCGTGTTTTGTCTGCACCCCGATACCCGTTTTCGGAATGGGTGACGTGCCGCAACGAAATTGCGTGAAAACACCCCAAACATGAGTTTAGGACATAAAGTAGTGGATTGGGCATGTTCGTTACGAAAAATGAATAAATGGTTCCGGTGGCAAAAACTCATTCTTTGTATGCACCCCGATACCCGTTTTCGGAAGGGGTGACGTGCGGCAACGAAATTGCGCGAAACCACCCCAAACATGAGTTTTGGACCAAAAGTAGTGGATTGGGCATGTTCGTTGCGAAAATCGAAGAAACAGTTCCGGTGGCAAAAACTCGTGCTTTGTATGCTTCCCGATAACCATTTTCGGAATGGGTGACGTGCGGCAACGAAATTGTGCGAAACGATCCCAAACATGAGTTTTGGACCTAAAGTAGTGGATTGGGCATGTTCGTTGCAAAAAACGAAGAAATGGTTTCGGTGGCAAAAACTGAGTTTGTATGCACCCGATACCCGTTTTCGGAATGGGTGACGTGCGGCAACGGAATTGCGCGAAAACAACCCAAACATGAGTTTTGGACCTAAAGTAGTGGAGTGGGCATGTTCGTTGCGAAAAACGAAGAAATGGTTCCGGTGGCAAAAACTCGTGCTTTGTATGCACCCGATACCCGTTTTCGGAATGGGTGACGTGCAGCAACAAAATTGCGCGAAATCAACCCAAACATGAGTTTTGCACCTAAATTAGTGGATTGGGCATGTTCGTTGCGAAAAACGAAGAAATGGTTCCGGTGGCAAAAACTCGTGCTTTGTATGCACCCCGATACCCGTTTTCGGAATGGGTGACGCGCGGCAACGGAATTGTGCGAAAACAACCCAAACTTGAGTTTTGGACCTAAAGTAGTGGAGTGGGCATGTTCGTTGCGAAAAACGAAGAAATGGTTCTGGTGGCAAAAACTCGTGCTTTGTATGCACCCGATACCCGTTTTCGGAATGGGTGACGTGCTGCAACGAAATTGCGCGAAATCAACCCAAACATGAGTTTTGGACCTAAATTAGTGGATTGGGCATGTTCGTTGCGAAAAACGAAGAAATGGTTCCGTTGGCAAAAACTCGTGCTTTGTATGCACCCCGATACCCGTTTTCGGAATGGGTGACGTGCCACAACGAAATTGCGCGAAAACACCCCAAACATGAGTTTAGGACCTAAAGTAGTGGATTGGGCATGTTCTTTGCGAAAAATGAAGAAATGGTTCCGGTGGCAAAAACTCATGCTTTGTATGCACCCCGATACCCGTTTTCGGAAGGGGTGACGTGCGGCAACGAAATTGCGCGAAACCACCCCAAACATGAGTTTTGGACCAAAAGTAGTGGATTGGGCATGTTCGTTGCGAAAATCGAAGAAACGGTTCCGGTGGCAAAAACTCGTGCTTTGTATGCACCCCGATACCCATTTTCGGAATGGATGACGTGCGGCAACGAAATTGTGCGAAACGATCCCAAACATGAGTTTTGGACCTAAAGTAGTGGATTGGGCATGTTCGTTGCAAAAAACGAAGAAATGGTTTCGGTGGCAAAAACTGAGTTTGTATGCACCCGATACCCGTTTTCGGAATGGGTGACGTGCGGCAACGGAATTGCGCGAAAACAACCCAAACATGAGTTTTGGACCTAAAGTAGTGGAGTGGGCATGTTCGTTGCGAAAAACGAAGAAATGGTTCCGGTGGCAAAAACTCGTGCTTTGTATGCACCCGATACCCGTTTTCGGAATGGGTGACGTGCGGCAACGAAATTGCGCGAAATCAACCCAAACATGAGTTTTGGACCTAAATTAGTGGATTGGGCATGTTCGTTGCGAAAAACGAAGAAATGGTTCCGGTGGCAAAAACTCGTGCTTTGTATGCACGCCGATACCCGTTTTCGGAATGGGTGACGCGCGACAACGGAATTATGCGAAAACAACCCAAACTTGAGTTTTGGACCTAAAGTAGTGGAGTGGGCATGTTCGTTGCGAAAAACGAAGAAATGGTTCCGGTGGCAAAAACTCGTGCTTTGTATGCACCCGATACCCGTTTTCGGAATGGGTGACGTGCTACAACGAAATTGCGCGAAATCAACCCAAACATGAGTTTTGGACCTAAATTAGTGGATTGGGCATGTTCGTTGCGAAAAACGAAGAAATGGTTCCGGTGGCAAAAACTCGTGCTTTGTATGCACCCCGATACCCGTTTTCGGAATGGGTGACGTGCCACAACGAAATTGCGCGAAAACACCCCAAACATGAGTTTAGGACCTAAAGTAGTGGATTGGGCATGTTCTTTGCGAAAAATGAAGAAATGGTTCCGGTGGCAAAAACTCATGCTTTGTATGCACCCCGATACCCGTTTTCGGAAGGGGTGACGTGCGGCAACGAAATTGCGCGAAACCACCCCAAACATGAGTTTTGGACCAAAAGTAGTGGATTGGGCATGTTCGTTGCGAAAATCGAAGAAACGGTTCCGGTGGCAAAAACTCGTGCTTTGTATGCACCCCGATACCCATTTTAGGAATGGGTGACGTGCGGCAACGAAATTGTGCGAAACGATCCCAAACATGAGTTTTGGACCTAAAGTAGTGGATTGGGCATGTTCGTTGCAAAAAACGAAGAAATGGTTTCGGTGGCAAAAACTGAGTTTGTATGCACCCGATACCCGTTTTCGGAATGGGTGACGTGCGGCAACGGAATTGCGCGAAAACAACCCAAACATGAGTTTTGGACCTAAAGTAGTGGAGTGGGCATGTTCGTTGCGAAAAACGAAGAAATGGTTCCAGTGGCAAAAACTCGTGCTTTGTATGCACCCGATACCCGTTTTCGGAATGGGTGATGTGCGGCAACGAAATTGCGCGAAATCAACCCAAACATGAGTTTTGGACCTAAATTAGTGGATTGGGCATGTTCGTTGCGAAAAACGAAGAAATGGTTCCGGTGGCAAAAACTCGTGCTTTGTATGCACCCCGATACCCGTTTTCGGAATGGGTGACGTGCGACAACGGAATTGCGCGAAAACAACCCAAACTTGAGTTTTGGACCTAAAGTAGTGGAGTGGGCATGTTCGTTGCGAAAAACGAAGAAATGGTTCCGGTGGCAAAAACTCGTGCTTTGTATGCACCCGATACCCGTTTTCGGAATGGGTGACGTGCTGCAACGAAATTGCGCGAAATCAACCCAAACATGAGTTTTGGACCTAAATTAGTGGATTGGGCATGTTCGTTGCGAAAAACGAAGAAATGGTTCCGGTGGCAAAAACTCGTGCTTTGCACCCTGATACCCGTTTTCGGAATGGGTGACGTGCCGCAACGAAATTGAGCGAAAACACCCCAAACATGAGTTTAGGACCTAAAGTAGTGGATTGGGCATGTTCGTTGCGAAAAATGAAGAAATGGTTCCGGTGGCAAAAACTCATGCTTTGTATGCACCCCGATACCCGTTTTCGGAAGGGGTGACGTGCGGCAACGAAATTGCGCGAAACCACCCCAAACATGAGTTTTGGACCTAAAGTAGTGGATTGGGCATGTTCGTTGCGAAAATCGAAGAAACGGTTCCGGTGGCAAAAACTCGTGCTTTGTATGCAGCCCGATACCCGTTTTCGGAATGGGTGACGTGCGGCAACGAAATTGTGCGAATTGATCCCAAACTTGAGTTTTGGACCTAAAGTAGTGGATTGGGCATGTTCGTTATAAAAAACGAAGAAATGGTTTCGGTGGCAAAAACTGAGTTTGTATGCACCCGATACCCGTTTTCGGAATGGGTGACGTGCGGCAACGGAATTGCGCGAAAACAACCCAAACATGAGTTTTGGACCTAAAGTAGTGGAGTGGGCATGTTCGTTGCGAAAAACAAAGAAATGGTCCCGGTGGCAAAAACTCGTGCTTTGTATGCACCCTATACCCGCTTTCGGAATGGGTGAGGTGCGGCAACGAAATTGCGCGAAATAAACCCAAACATGAGTTTTGGACCTAAATTAGTGGATTGGACATGTTTGTTGCGAAAAACGAAGAAATGGTTCCGGTGGCAAAAACCCGTGCTTTGTATGCACCCCGATACCCGTTTTCGGAATGCGTGACGTGCGGCAACGAAATTGCGCGAAAGCACCCCAAACATGAGTTTAGGACCTAAACTAGTGGATTGGGCATGTTCGTTGCGAAAAATGAAGAAATGGTTCCGGTGGCAAAAACTCGTGTTTTGTATGCACCCGATACCCGTTTTCGGAATTAGTGACGTGCGGCAACGAAGTTGTGCGAAATCAACCCAAACATGAGTTTTGGACCTAAAGTAGTGGATTGGGCATGTTCGTTGCCAAAAACGAAGAAATGGTTCCGGTGGCAAAAACTCGTGCTTTGTATGCACCCGATACCCGTTTTTGGAATGGGTGACGTGCGGCAACGAAATTGCGCGAAATCAACCCAAACATGAGTTTTGGACCTAAATTAGTGGATTGGGCATGTTCGTTGCGAAAAACGAAGAAATGGTTCCGGTGGCAAAAACTCGTGCTTTGTATGCACCCCGATACCCGTTTTCAGAATAGGTGACGTGCGGCAACGAAATTGCGCGAAAACAACCCAAACTTGAGTTTTGGACCTAAAGTAGTGGAGTGGGCATGTTCGTTGCGAAAAATGAAGAAATGGTTCCGGTGGCAAAAACTCGTGCTTTGTATGCACCCGATACCCGTTTTTGGAATGGGTGACGTGCTGCAACGAAATTGCGCGAAATCAACCCAAACATGAGTTTTGGACCTAACATATGATTGGGCATGTTCGTTGCGAAAAACGAAGAAATGGTTCTGGTGGCAAAAACCCGTGCTTTGTATGCACCGATACCCGTTTTCGGAATGGGTGACGTGCGGCAACGAAATTGCGCGAAATCAACCCAAACATGAGTTTTGGACCTAAATTAGTGGATTGGGCATGTTCGTTGCGAAAAACGAAGAAATGGTTCCGGTGGCAAAAACTCGTGCTTTGTATGCACCCGATACCCGTTTTCGGAATGGGTGACGTGTGGCAACGGAATTGCGCGAAAACAACCCAAACATGAGTTTTGGACCTAAAGTAGTGGAGTGGGCATGTTCGTTGCGAAAAACGAAGAAATGGTTCCGGTGGCAAAAACTCGTGCTTTGTATGCACCCGATACCCGTTTTCGTAATGGGTGACGTGCGGCAACGAAATTGCGCGAAATCAACCCAAACATGAGTTTTGGACCTAAATTAGTGGATTGGGCATGTTCGTTGCGAAAAACTAAGAGATGGTTCCGGTGACAAAAACTCGTGCTTTGTATGCACCCCAATACCCGTTTTCGGAATGGGTGACGCGCGGCAACGGAATTGCGCGAAAACAACCCAAACTTGAGTTTTGGACCTAAAGTAGTGGAGTGGGCATGTTCATTGAGAAAAACGAAGAAATGGTTCCGGTGGCAAAAACTCGTGCTTTGAATGCACCCGATACCCGTTTTCGGAATGGGTGACGTGCTGCAACGAAATTGCGCGAAATCAACCCAAACATGAGTTTTGGACCTAACATAGTGGATTGGGCATGTTCGTTGCGAAAAACGAAGAAATGGTTCCGGTGGCTAAAACTCGTGCTTTGTATGCACCCCGATACCCGTTTTCGGAATGGGTGACGTGCCGCAACGAAATTGCGCGAAAACACCCCAAACATGAGTTTAGGACATAAAGTAGTGGATTGGACATGTTCGTTGCGAAAAATGAAGAAATGGTTCCGGTGGCAAAAACTCATGCTTTGTATGCACCCCGATATCCGTTTTCGGAAGGGTTGACGTGCGGCAACAAAATTGCGCGAAACCACCCCAAACATGAGTTTTGGACCAAAAGTAGTGGATTGGGCATCTTCGTTGCGAAAATCGAAGAAACGGTTCCGGTGGCAAAAACTCATGCTTTGTATGCACCCCGATACCCGTTTTCGGAAGGGGTGACGTGCGGCAACGAAATTGCACGAAACCACCCCAAACATGAGTTTTGGACCAAAAGTAGTGGATTGGGCATGTTCGTTGCGAAAATCGAAGAAACGGTTCCGCTGGCAAAAACTCGTGCTTTGTATGCACCCTGATACCCATTTTCGGAATGGGTGACGTGCGGCAACGAAATTGTGCGAAACGATCCCAAACATGAGTTTTGGACCTAAAGTAGTGGATTGGGCATGTTCGTTGCAAAAAATGAAGAAATGGTTTCGGTGGCAAAAACTGAGTTTGTATGCACCCGATACCCGTTTTCGGAATGGGTGACGTGCGGCAACGGAATTACGCGAAAACAACCCAAACATGAGTTTTGGACCTAAAGTAGTGGATTGGGCATGTTCGTTGCGAAAAACTAAGAAATGGTTCCGGTGACAAAAACTCGTGCTTTGTATGCACCCTGATACCCATTTTCGGAATGGGTGACGTGCGGCAACGAAATTGTGCGAAACGATCCCAAACATGAGTTTTGGACCTAAAGTAGTGGATTGGGCATGTTCGTTGCAAAAAACGAAGAAATGGTTTCGGTGGCAAAAACTGAGTTTGTATGCAGCCCGATACCCGTTTTCGGAATGGGTGAGGCGCGGCAACGGAATTGCGCGAAAACAACCCAAACTTGAGTTTTGGACCTAAAGTAGTGGAGTGGGCATGTTCGTTGCGAAAAACGAAGAAATGGTTCCGGTGGCAAAAACTCATGCTTTGTATGCACCCCGATACCCGTTTCCGGAATGGGTGACGTGCGACAACGGAATTGCGCGAAAACAACCCAAACTTGAGTTTTGGACCTAAAGTAGTGGAGTGGGCATGTTCGTTGCGAAAAACGAAGACATGGTTCCGGTGGCAAAAACTCGTGCTTTGTATGCACCCGATACCCGTTTTCGGAATGGGTGACGTACTGCAACGAAATTGCGCGAAATCAACCCAAACATGAGTTTTGGACCTAAATTAGTGGATTGGGCATGTTCGTTGCGAAAAACGAAGAAATGGTTCCGGTGGCAAAAACTCGTGCTTTGTATGCACCCCGATACCCGTTTTCGGAATAGGTGACGTGCCGCAATGAAATTGCGCGAAAACACCCCAAACATGAGTTTAGGACCTAAAGTAGTGGATTGGGCATGTTCTTTGCGAAAAATGAAGAAATGGTTCCGGTGGCAAAAACTCATGCTTTGTATGCACCCCGATACCCGTTTTCGGAAGGGGTGACGTGCGGCAACGAAATTGTGCGAAACCACCCCAAACATGAGTTTTGGACCAAAAGTAGTGGATTGGGCATGTTCGTTGCGAAAATCGAAGAAACGGTTCCGGTGGCAAAAACTCGTGCTTTGTATGCACCCGATACCCGTTTCGGAATGGGTGACGTGCGGCAACGAAATTGCACGAAATCAACCCAAACATGAGTTTTGGACCTAAAGTAGTGGAGTGGGCATGTTCGTTGCGAAAAACGAAGAAATGGTTCCGGTGGCAAAAACTCGTGCTTTGTATGCACCCCGATACCCGTTTTCGGAATGGGTGACGTGCCGCAACGAAATTGCGCGAAAACACCCCAAACATGAGTTTAGGACCTAAAGTAGTGGATTGGGCATGTTCGTTGCAAAAAATGAAGAAATGGTTTCGGTGGCAAAAACTCATGCTTTATATGCGCCCCGATACCCGTTTTCGGAATGGGTGACGTGCGGCAACGAAATTGTGCGAAACGATCCCAAGCATGAGTTTTGGACCTAAAGTAGTGGATTGGGCATGTTCGTTGCGAAAAACGAAGAAATGGTTTCGGTGGCAAAAACTGAGTTTGTATGCACGTGATACCCGTTTTCGGAATGGGTGACATGCGGCAACGAAATTGCGCGAAATCAACCCAAACATGAGTTTTGGACCTAAAGTAGTGGAGTGGGCATGTTCGTTGCGAAAAACGAAGAAATGGTTCCGGTGGCAAAAACTCATGCTTTGTATGCACCCGATACCCGTTTTCGGAATGGGTGACGTGCGGCAACGAAATTGCGCGAAATCAACCCAAACATGAGTTTTGAACCTAAATTAGTGGATTGGGCATGTTCGTTGCGAAAAACGAAAAAATGGTTCCGGTGGCAAAAACTCGTGCTTTGTATGCACCCCGATACCTGTTTTCGGAAGGGGTGACGTGCGACAACGAAATTGCGCGAAACCACCCCAAACATGAGTTTTGGACCTAAAGTAGTGGATTGGGCATGTTCGTTGCAAAAAACGAAGAAATGGTTTCGGTGGCAAAAACTGAGTTTGTATGCACCCGATACCCGTTTTCGGAATGGGTGACGTGCGGCAACGGAATTGCGCGAAAACAACCCAAACATGAGTTTTGGACCTAAAGTAGTGGAGTGGGCATGTTCGTTGCGAAAAACGAAGAAATGGTTCCGGTGGCAAAAACTCGTGCTTTGTATGCACCCTGTACCCGTTTTCGGAATGGGTGACGTGCGGTAACGAAATTGCGCGAAATAAACCCAAACATGAGTTTTGGACCTAAATTAGTGGATTGGGCATGTTCGTTGCGAAAAACAAAGAAATGGTTCCGGTGGCAAAAACTCGTGCTTTGTATGCACCCTGATACCCATTTTCGGAATGGGTGACGTGCGGCAACGAAATTGTGCGAAACGATCCCAAACATGAGTTTTGGACCTAAAGTAGTGGATTGGGCATGTTCGTTGCAAAAAACGAAGAAATGGTTTCGGTGGCAAAAACTGAGTTTGTATGCACCCGATACCCGTTTTCGGAATGGGTGACGTGCGGCAACGGAATTACGCGAAAACAACCCAAACATGAGTTTTGGACCTAAAGTAGTGGATTGGGCATGTTCGTTGCGAAAAACTAAGAAATGGTTCCGGTGACAAAAACTCGTGCTTTGTATGCACCCTGATACCCATTTTCGGAATGGGTGACGTGCGGCAACGAAATTGTGCGAAACGATCCCAAACATGAGTTTTGGACCTAAAGTAGTGGAGTGGGCATGTTCGTTGCGAAAAACGAAGAAATGGTTCCGGTGGCAAAAACTCATGCTTTGTATGCACCCCGATACCCGTTTCCGGAATGGGTGACGTGCGACAACGGAATTGCGCGAAAACAACCCAAACTTGAGTTTTGGACCTAAAGTAGTGGAGTGGGCATGTTCGTTGCGATAAACGAAGACATGGTTCCGGTGGCAAAAACTCGTGCTTTGTATGCACCCGATACCCGTTTTCGGAATGGGTGACGTGCTGCAACGAAATTGCGCGAAATCAACCCAAACATGAGTTTTGGACCTAAATTAGTGGATTGGGCATGTTCGTTGCGAAAAACGAAGAAATGGTTCCGATGGCAAAAACTCGTGCTTTGTATGCACCCCGATACCCGTTTTCGGAATGGGTGACGTGCCGCAATGAAATTGCGCGAAAACACCCCAAACATGAGTTTAGGACCTAAAGTAGTGGATTGGGCATGTTCTTTGCGAAAAATGAAGAAATGGTTCCGGTGGCAAAAACTCATGCTTTGTATGCACCCCGATACCCGTGTTCGGAAGGGGTGACGTGCGGCAACGAAATTGTGCGAAACCACCCCAAACATGAGTTTTGGACCAAAAGTAGTGGATTGGGCATGTTCGTTGCGAAAATCGAAGAAACGGTTCCGGTGGCAAAAACTCGTGCTTTGTATGCACCCGATACCCGTTTCGGAATGGGTGACGTGCGGCAACGAAATTGCACGAAATCAACCCAAACATGAGTTTTGGACCTAAAGTAGTGGAGTGGGCATGTTCGTTGCGAAAAACGAAGAAATGGTTCCGGTGGCAAAAACTCGTGCTTTGTATGCACCCCGATACCCGTTTTCGGAATGGGTGACGTGCCGCAACGAAATTGCGCGAAAACACCCCAAACATGAGTTTAGGACCTAAAGTAGTGGATTGGGCATGTTCGTTGCAAAAAATGAAGAAATGGTTTCGGTGGCAAAAACTCATGCTTTATATGCGCCCCGATACCCGTTTTCGGAATGGGTGACGTGCGGCAACGAAATTGTGCGAAACGATCCCAAGCATGAGTTTTGGACCTAAAGTAGTGGATTGGGCATGTTTGTTGCGAAAAACGAAGAAATGGTTTCGGTGGCAAAAACTGAGTTTGTATGCACGTGATACCCGTTTTCGGAATGGGTGACATGCGGCAACGAAATTGCGCGAAATCAACCCAAACATGAGTTTTGGACCTAAAGTAGTGGAGTGGGCATGTTCGTTGCGAAAAACGAAGAAATGGTTCCGGTGGCAAAAACTCATGCTTTGTATGCACCCGATACCCGTTTTCGGAATGGGTGACGTGCGGCAACGAAATTGCGCGAAATCAACCCAAACATGAGTTTTGAACCTAAATTAGTGGATTGGGCATGTTCGTTGCGAAAAACGAAAAAATGGTTCCGGTGGCAAAAACTCGTGCTTTGTATGCACCCCGATACCTGTTTTCGGAAGGGGCGACGTGCGACAACGAAATTGCGCGAAACCACCCCAGACATGAGTTTTGGACCTAAAGTAGTGGATTGGGCATGTTCGTTGCGAAAATCGAAGAAACGGTTCCGGTGGCAAAAACTCGTGCTTTGTATGCACCCGATACCCGTTTTCGGAATGGGTGACGTGCGGCAACGAAATTGCGCGAAATCAACCCAAACATGAGTTTTGGACCTAAAGTAGTGGAGTGGGCATGTTCATTGCGAAAAATGAAGAAATGGTTCCGGTGACAAAAACTCGTGTTTTGTATGCACCCCGATACCCGTTTTCGGAATGGGTGACGTGCCGCAACGAAATTGCGCGAAAACACCCCAAACATGAGTTTAGGACATAAAGTAGTGGATTGGGCATGTTCGTTACGAAAAATGAATAAATGGTTCCGGTGGCAAAAACTCATTCTTTGTATGCACCCCGATACCCGTTTTCGGAAGGGGTGACGTGCGGCAACGAAATTGCGCGAAACCACCCCAAACATGAGTTTTGGACCAAAAGTAGTGGATTGGGCATGTTCGTTGCGAAAATCGAAGAAACGGTTCCGGTGGCAAAAACTCGTGCTTTGTATGCACCCCGATACCCATTTTCGGAATGGGTGACGTGCGGCAACGAAATTGTGCGAAACGATCCCAAACATGAGTTTTGGACCTAAAGTAGTGGATTGGGCATGTTCGTTGCAAAAAACGAAGAAATGGTTTCGGTGGCAAAAACTGAGTTTGTATGCACCCGATACCCGTTTTCGGAATGGGTGACGTGCGGCAACGGAATTGCGCGAAAACAACCCAAACATGAGTTTTGGACCTAAAGTAGTGGAGTGGGCATGTTCGTTGCGAAAAACGAAGAAATGGTTCCGGTGGCAAAAACTCGTGCTTTGTATGCACCCGATACCCGTTTTCGGAATGGGTGACGTGCAGCAACGAAATTGCGCGAAATCAACCCAAACATGAGTTTTGGACCTAAATTAGTGGATTGGGCATGTTCGTTGCGAAAAACGAAGAAATGGTTCCGGTGGCAAAAACTCGTGCTTTGTATGCACCCCGATACCCGTTTTCGGAATGGGTGACGCGCGGCAACGGAATTGTGCGAAAACAACCCAAACTTGAGTTTTGGACCTAAAGTAGTGGAGTGGGCATGTTCGTTGCGAAAAACGAAGAAATGGTTCTGGTGGCAAAAACTCGTGCTTTGTATGCACCCGATACCCGTTTTCGGAATGGGTGACGTGCTGCAACGAAATTGCGCGAAATCAACCCAAACATGAGTTTTGGACCTAAATTAGTGGATTGGGCATGTTCGTTGCGAAAAACGAAGAAATGGTTCCGTTGGCAAAAACTCGTGCTTTGTATGCACCCCGATACCCGTTTTCGGAATGGGTGACGTGCCACAACGAAATTGCGCGAAAACACCCCAAACATGAGTTTAGGACCTAAAGTAGTGGATTGGGCATGTTCTTTGCGAAAAATGAAGAAATGGTTCCGGTGGCAAAAACTCATGCTTTGTATGCACCCCGATACCCGTTTTCGGAAGGGGTGACGTGCGGCAACGAAATTGCGCGAAACCACCCCAAACATGAGTTTTGGACCAAAAGTAGTGGATTGGGCATGTTCGTTGCGAAAATCGAAGAAACGGTTCCGGTGGCAAAAACTCGTGCTTTGTATGCACCCCGATACCCATTTTCGGAATGGGTGACGTGCGGCAACGAAATTGTGCGAAACGATCCCAAACATGAGTTTTGGACCTAAAGTAGTGGATTGGGCATGTTCGTTGCAAAAAACGAAGAAATGGTTTCGGTGGCAAAAACTGAGTTTGTATGCACCCGATACCCGTTTTCGGAATGGGTGACGTGCGGCAACGGAATTGCGCGAAAACAACCCAAACATGAGTTTTGGACCTAAAGTAGTGGAGTGGGCATGTTCGTTGCGAAAAACGAAGAAATGGTTCCGGTGGCAAAAACTCGTGCTTTGTATGCACCCGATACCCGTTTTCGGAATGGGTGACGTGCGGCAACGAAATTGCGCGAAATCAACCCAAACATGAGTTTTGGACCTAAATTAGTGGATTGGGCATGTTCGTTGCGAAAAACGAAGAAATGGTTCCGGTGGCAAAAACTCGTGCTTTGTATGCACCCCGATACCCGTTTTCGGAATGGGTGACGCGCGGCAACGGAATTGTGCGAAAACAACCCAAACTTGAGTTTTGGACCTAAAGTAGTGGAGTGGGCATGTTCGTTGCGAAAAACGAAGAAATGGTTCCGGTGGCAAAAACTCGTGCTTTGTATGCACCCGATACCCGTTTTCGGAATGGGTGACGTGCTGCAACGAAATTGCGCGAAATCAACCCAAACATGAGTTTTGGACCTAAATTAGTGGATTGGGCATGTTCGTTGCGAAAAACGAAGAAATGGTTCCGGTGGCAAAAACTCGTGCTTTGTATGCACCCCGATACCCGTTTTCGGAATGGGTGACGTGCCACAACGAAATTGCGCGAAAACACCCCAAACATGAGTTTAGGACCTAAAGTAGTGGATTGGGCATGTTCTTTGCGAAAAATGAAGAAATGGTTCCGGTGGCAAAAACTCATGCTTTGTATGCACCCCGATACCCGTTTTCGGAAGGGGTGACGTGCGGCAACGAAATTGCGCGAAACCACCCCAAACATGAGTTTTGGACCAAAAGTAGTGGATTGGGCATGTTCGTTGCGAAAATCGAAGAAACGGTTCCGGTGGCAAAAACTCGTGCTTTGTATGCACCCCGATACCCATTTTAGGAATGGGTGACGTGCGGCAACGAAATTGTGCGAAACGATCCCAAACATGAGTTTTGGACCTAAAGTAGTGGATTGGGCATGTTCGTTGCAAAAAACGAAGAAATGGTTTCGGTGGCAAAAACTGAGTTTGTATGCACCCGATACCCGTTTTCGGAATGGGTGACGTGCGGCAACGGAATTGCGCGAAAACAACCCAAACATGAGTTTTGGACCTAAAGTAGTGGAGTGGGCATGTTCGTTGCGAAAAACGAAGAAATGGTTCCGGTGGCAAAAACTCGTGCTTTGTATGCACCCGATACCCGTTTTCGGAATGGGTGATGTGCGGCAACGAAATTGCGCGAAATCAACCCAAACATGAGTTTTGGACCTAAATTAGTGGATTGGGCATGTTCGTTGCGAAAAACGAAGAAATGGTTCCGGTGGCAAAAACTCGTGCTTTGTATGCACCCCGATACACGTTTTCGGAATGGGTGACGTGCGACAACGGAATTGCGCGAAAACAACCCAAACTTGAGTTTTGGACCTAAAGTAGTGGAGTGGGCATGTTCGTTGCGAAAAACGAAGAAATGGTTCCGGTGGCAAAAACTCGTGCTTTGTATGCACCCGATACCCGTTTTCGGAATGGGTGACGTGCTGCAACGAAATTGCGCGAAATCAACCCAAACATGAGTTTTGGACCTAAATTAGTGGATTGGGCATGTTCGTTGCGAAAAACGAAGAAATGGTTCCGGTGGCAAAAACTCGTGCTTTCCACCCTGATACCCGTTTTCGGAATGGGTGACGTGCCGCAACGAAATTGAGCGAAAACACCCCAAACATGAGTTTAGGACCTAAAGTAGTGGATTGGGCATGTTCGTTGCGAAAAATGAAGAAATGGTTCCGGTGGCAAAAACTCATGCTTTGTATGCACCCCGATACCCGTTTTCGGAAGGGGTGACGTGCGGCAACGAAATTGCGCGAAACCACCCCAAACATGAGTTTTGGACCTAAAGTAGTGGATTGGGCATGTTCGTTGCGAAAATCGAAGAAACGGTTCCGGTGGCAAAAACTCGTGCTTTGTATGCAGCCCGATACCCGTTTTCGGAATGGGTGACGTGCGGCAACGAAATTGTGCGAATTGATCCCAAACTTGAGTTTTGGACCTAAAGTAGTGGATTGGGCATGTTCGTTATAAAAAACGAAGAAATGGTTTCGGTGGCAAAAACTGAGTTTGTATGCACCCGATACCCATTTTCGGAATGGGTGACGTGCGGCAACGGAATTGCGCGAAAACAACCCAAACATGAGTTTTGGACCTAAAGTAGTGGAGTGGGCATGTTCGTTGCGAAAAACAAAGAAATGGTCCCGGTGGCAAAAACTCGTGCTTTGTATGCACCCTATACCCGCTTTCGGAATGGGTGAGGTGCGGCAACGAAATTGCGCGAAATAAACCCAAACATGAGTTTTGGACCTAAATTAGTGGATTGGACATGTTTGTTGCGAAAAACGAAGAAATGGTTCCGGTGGCAAAAACCCGTGCTTTGTATGCACCCCGATACCCGTTTTCGGAATGCGTGACGTGCGGCAACGAAATTGCGCGAAAGCACCCCAAACATGAGTTTAGGACCTAAACTAGTGGATTGGGCATGTTCGTTGCGAAAAATGAAGAAATGGTTCCGGTGGCAAAAACTCGTGTTTTGTATGCACCCGATACCCGTTTTCGGAATTAGTGACGTGCGGCAACGAAGTTGTGCGAAATCAACCCAAACATGAGTTTTGGACCTAAAGTAGTGGATTGGGCATGTTCGTTGCCAAAAACGAAGAAATGGTTCCGGTGGCAAAAACTCGTGCTTTGTATGCACCCGATACCCGTTTTTGGAATGGGTGACGTGCGGCAACGAAATTGCGCGAAATCAACCCAAACATGAGTTTTGGACCTAAATTAGTGGATTGGGCATGTTCGTTGCGAAAAACGAAGAAATGGTTCCGGTGGCAAAAACTCGTGCTTTGTATGCACCCCGATACCCGTTTTCAGAATAGGTGACGTGCGGCAACGAAATTGCGCGAAAACAACCCAAACTTGAGTTTTGGACCTAAAGTAGTGGAGTGGGCATGTTCGTTGCGAAAAATGAAGAAATGGTTCCGGTGGCAAAAACTCGTGCTTTGTATGCACCCGATACCCGTTTTTGGAATGGGTGACGTGCTGCAACGAAATTGCGCGAAATCAACCCAAACATGAGTTTTGGACCTAACATATGATTGGGCATGTTCGTTGCGAAAAACGATGAAATGGTTCTGGTGGCAAAAACCCGTGCTTTGTATGCACCGATACCCGTTTTCGGAATGGGTGACGTGCGGCAACGAAATTGCGCGAAATCAACCCAAACATGAGTTTTGGACCTAAATTAGTGGATTGGGCATGTTCGTTGCGAAAAACGAAGAAATGGTTCCGGTGGCAAAAACTCGTGCTTTGTATGCACCCCGATACCCGTTTTCGGAATGGGTGACGCGCGGCAACGGAATTGTGCGAAAACAACCCAAACTTGAGTTTTGGACCTAAAGTAGTGGAGTGGGCATGTTCGTTGCGAAAAACGAAGAAATGGTTCCGGTGGCAAAAACTCGTGCTTTGTATGCACCCGATACCCGTTTTCGGAATGGGTGACGTGCTGCAACGAAATTGCGCGAAATCAACCCAAACATGAGTTTTGGACCTAAATTAGTGGATTGGGCATGTTCGTTGCGAAAAACGAAGAAATGGTTCCGGTGGCAAAAACTCGTGCTTTGTATGCACCCCGATACCCGTTTTCGGAATGGGTGACGTGCCACAACGAAATTGCGCGAAAACACCCCAAAAATGAGTTTAAGATCTAAAGTAGTGGATTGGGCATGTTCTTTGCGAAAAATGAAGAAATGGTTCCGGTGGCAAAAACTCATGCTTTGTATGCACCCCGATACCCGTTTTCGGAAGGGGTGACGTGCGGCAACGAAATTGCGCGAAACCACCCCAAACATGAGTTTTGGACCAAAAGTAGTGGATTGGGCATGTTCGTTGCGAAAATCGAAGAAACGGTTCCGGTGGCAAAAACTCGTGCTTTGTATGCACCCCGATACCCATTTTCGGAATGGGTGACGTGCGGCAACGAAATTGTGCGAAACGATCCCAAACATGAGTTTTGGACCTAACGTAGTGGATTGGGCATGTTCGTTGCAAAAAACGAAGAAATGGTTTCGGTGGCAAAAACTGAGTTTGTATGCACCCGATACCCGTTTTCGGAATGGGTGACGTGCGGCAACGGAATTGCGCGAAAACAACCCAAACATGAGTTTTGGACCTAAAGTAGTGGAGTGGGCATGTTCGTTGCGAAAAACGAAGAAATGGTTCCGTTGGCAAAAACTCGTGCTTTGTATGCACCCGATACCCGTTTTCGGAATGGGTGACGTGCGGCAACGAAATTGCGCGAAATCAACCCAAACATGAGTTTTGGACCTAAATTAGTGGATTGGGCATGTTCGTTGCGAAAAACGAAGAAATGGTTCCGGTGGCAAAAACTCGTGCTTTGTATGCACCCCGATACCCGTTTTCGGAATGAGTGACGCGCGGCAACGGAATTGCGCGAAAACAACCCAAACTTGAGTTTTGGACCTAAAGTAGTGGAGTGGGCATGTTCGTTGCGAAAAACGAAGAAATGGTTCCGGTGGCAAAAACTCGTGCTTTGTATGCACCCGATACCCGTTTTCGGAATGGGTGACGTGCTGCAACGAAATTGCGCGAAATCAACCCAAACATGAGTTTTGGACCTAAATTAGTGGATTGGGCATGTTCGTTGCGAAAAATGAAGAAATGGTTCCGGTGGCAAAAACTCGTGCTTTGTATGCACCCCGATACCCGTTTTCGGAATGGGTGACGTGCCACAACGAAATTGCGCGAAAACACCCCAAACATGAGTTTAGGACCTAAAGTAGTGGATTGGGCATGTTCTTTGCGAAAAATGAAGAAATGGTTCCGGTGGCAAAAACTCATGCTTTGTATGCACCCCGATACCCGTTTTCGGAAGGGGTGACGTGCGGCAACGAAATTGCGCGAAACCACCCCAAACATGAGTTTTGGACCAAAAGTAGTGGATTGGGCATGTTCGTTGCGAAAAACGAAGAAATGGTTCCGGTGGCAAAAACTCGTGCTTTGTATGCACCCCGATACCCGTTTTCGGAATGGGTGACGCGCGGCAACGGAATTGCGCGAAAACAACCCAAACATGAGTTTTGGACCTAAAGTACTGGAGTGGGCATGTTCGTTGCGAAAAACGAAGAAATGGTTCCGGTGGCAAAAACTCGTGCTTTGTATGCACCCGATACCCGTTTTCGGAATGGGTGATGTGCGGCAACGAAATTGCGTGAAATCAACCCAAACATGAGTTTTGGACCTAAATTAGTGGATTGGGCATGTTCGTTGCGAAAAACGAAGAAATGGTTCCGGTGGCAAAAACTCGTGCTTTGTGTGCACCCCGATACCCGCTTTCGGAATGGGTGACGTGCGACAACGGAATTGCGCGAAAACAACCCAAACTTGAGTTTTGGACCTTAAGTAGTGGAGTGGGCATGTTCGTTGCGAAAAACGAAGAAATGGTTCCGGTGGCAAAAACTCGTGCTTTGTATGCACCCGATACCCGTTTTCGGAATGGGTGACGTGCTGCAACGAAATTGCGCGAAATCAACCCAAACATGAGTTTTGGACCTAAATTAGTGGATTGGGCATGTTCGTTGCGAAAAACGAAGAAATGGTTCCGGTGGCAAAAACTCGTGCTTTGTATGCACCCCGATACCCGTTTTCGGAATGAGTGACGCGCGGCAACGGAATTGCGCGAAAACAACCCAAACTTGAGTTTTGGACCTAAAGTAGTGGAGTGGGCATGTTTGTTGCGAAAAACGAAGAAATGGTTCCGGTGGCAAAAACTCGTGCTTTGTATGCACCCGATACCCGTTTTCGGAATGGGTGACGTGCTGCAACGAAATTGCGCGAAATCAACCCAAACATGAGTTTTGGACCTAAATTAGTGGATTGGGCATGTTCGTTGCGAAAAATGAAGAAATGGTTCCGGTGGCAAAAACTCGTGCTTTGTATGCACCCCGATACCCGTTTTCGGAATGGGTGACGTGCCACAACGAAATTGCGCGAAAACACCCCAAACATGAGTTTAGGACCTAAAGTAGTGGATTGGGCATGTTCTTTGCGAAAAATGAAGAAATGGTTCCGGTGGCAAAAACTCATGCTTTGTATGCACCCCGATACCCGTTTTCGGAAGGGGTGACGTGCGGCAACGAAATTGCGCGAAACCACCCCAAACATGAGTTTTGGACCAAAAGTAGTGGATTGGGCATGTTCGTTGCGAAAAACGAAGAAATGGTTCCGGTGGCAAAAACTCGTGCTTTGTATGCACCCCGATACCCGTTTTCGGAATGGGTGACGCGCGGCAACGGAATTGCGCGAAAACAACCCAAACATGAGTTTTGGACCTAAAGTAGTGGAGTGGGCATGTTCGTTGCGAAAAACGAAGAAATGGTTCCGGTGGCAAAAACTCGTGCTTTGTATGCACCCGATACCCGTTTTCGGAATGGGTGATGTGCGGCAACGAAATTGCGTGAAATCAACCCAAACATGAGTTTTGGACCTAAATTAGTGGATTGGGCATGTTCGTTGCGAAAAACGAAGAAATGGTTCCGGTGGCAAAAACTCGTGCTTTGTATGCACCCCGATACCCGCTTTCGGAATGGGTGACGTGCGACAACGGAATTGCGCGAAAACAACCCAAACTTGAGTTTTGGACCTAAATTAGTGGATTGGGCATGTTCGTTGCGAAAAACGAAGAAATGGTTCCGGTGGCAAAAACTCGTGCTTTGCACCCCGATACCCGTTTTCGGAATGGGTGACGTGCCGCAACGAAATTGCGCGAAAACACCACAAACATGAGTTTAGGACCTAAAGTAGTGAATTGGGCATGTTCGTTGCGAAAAATGAAGAAATGGTTCCAGTGGCAAAAACTCATGCTTTGTATGCACCCCGATACCCGTTTTCGGAAGGGGTGACGTGCGGCAACGAAATTGCGCGAAACCACCCCAAACATGAGTTTTGGACCTAAAGTAGTGGATTGGGCATGTTCGTTGCGAAAATCGAAGAAACGGTTCCGGTGGCAAAAACTCGTGCTTTGTATGCACCCCGATACCCGTTTTCGGAATGGGTGACGTGCGGCAACGAAATTGTGCGAATTGATCCCAAACTTGAGTTTTGGACCTAAAGTAGTGGATTGGGCATGTTCGTTGCAAAAAACGAAGAAATGGTTTCGGTGGCAAAAACTGAGTTTGTATGCACCCGATACCCGTTTTCGGAATGGGTGACGTGCGGCAACGGAATTGCGCGAAAACAACCCAAACATGAGTTTTGGACCTAAAGTAGTGGAGTGGGCATGTTCGTTGCGAAAAACGAAGAAATGGTTCCGGTGGCAAAAACTCGTGCTTTGTATGCACCCTATACCCGTTTTCGGAATGGGTGACGTGCGGCAACGAAATTGCGCGAAATAAACCCAAACATGAGTTTTGGACCTAAATTAGTGGATTGGACATGTTTGTTGCGAAAAACGAAGAAATGGTTCCGGTGGCAAAAACCCGTGCTTTGTATGCACCCCGATACCCGTTTTCGGAATGCGTGACGTGCGGCAACGAAATTGCGCGAAAGCACCCCAAACATGAGTTTAGGACCTAAACTAGTGGATTGGGCATGTTCGTTGCGAAAAATGAAGAAATGGTTCCGGTGGCAAAAACTCGTGTTTTGTATGCACCCGATACCCGTTTTCGGAATGGGTGACGTGCGGCAACGAAGTTGTGCGAAATCAACCCAAACATGAGTTTTGGACCTAAAATAGTGGATTGGGCATGTTCGTTGCCAAAAACGAAGAAATGGTTCCGGTGGCAAAAACTCGTGCTTTGTATGCACCCGATACCCATTTTTGGAATGGGTGACGTGCGGCAACGAAATTGCGCGAAATCAACCCAAACATGAGTTTTGGACCTAAATTAGTGGATTGGGTATGTTCGTTGCGAAAAACGAAGAAATGGTTCCGGTGGCAAAAACTCGTGCTTTGTATGCACCCTGATACCCGTTTTCGGAATGGGTGACGCGCGGCAACGGAATTGCGCGAAAACAAACCAAACTTGAGTTTTGGACCTAAAGTAGTGGAGTGGGCATGTTCGTTGCGAAAAACGAAGAAATGGTTCCGGTGGCAAAAACTCGTGCTTTGTATGCACCCGATACCCGTTTTCGGAATGGGTGACGTGCTGCAACGAAATTGCGCGAAATCAACCCAAACATGAGTTTTGGACCTAACATAGTGGATTGGGCATGTTCGTTGCGAAAAACGAAGAAATGGTTCCGGTGGCAAAAACTCGTGCTTTGTATGCACCCCGATACCCGTTTTCGGAATGGGTGACGTGCCGCAACGAAATTGCGCGAAAACACCCCAAACATGAGTTTAGGACATAAAGTAGTAGATTGGACATGTTCGTTGCGAAAAATGAAGAAATGGTTCCGGTGGCAAAAACTCATGCTTTGTATGCACCCCGATACCCGTTTTCGGAAGGGGTGACGTGCGGCAACAAAATTGCGCGAAACCATCCCAAACATGAGTTTTGGACCAAAAGTAGTGGATTGGGCATGTTCGTTGCGAAAATCGAAGAAACGGTTCCGGTGGCAAAAACTCATGCTTTGTATGCACCCCGATACCCGTTTTCGGAAGGGGTGACGTGCGGCAACGAAATTGCACGAAACCACCCCAAACATGAGTTTTGGACCAAAAGTAGTGGATTGGGCATGTTCGTTGCGAAAATCGAAGAAACGGTTCCGGTGGCAAAAACTCATGGTTGTTCAACCATGGTTTGTATATGCGTGTTCAACCCACATGTAGATGCTGCTGCACATGTTGAACAAATGATTACCATACATAAACAAACGAAACAGAACATTGCTGCTACTAATGCAAAAAATCAGGTTGCTGGTAGTAAAGGAAGAAAACATGTTACTTTTGAGCCAGGTGATATGGTTTGGTTGCACTTGAGAAAGGATCGGTTTCCTACTTTGCGCCGTTCTAAATTAATGCCTCGTGCTGCTGGTCCTTTTAAGGTGCTAACAAAGATTAATGATAATGCTTATATCCTTGACCTGCCTGCGGAATTTGGTGTTTCCACTAGTTTTAATGTTGCAGATTTGAAACCATATATGGCCGAGGATGAGGAGTTGTCGTCGAGGACGACTTCACTTCAAGAAGGGGAGGATGATGAGGACATCACTATGAGTACGACTACACCAGCAGCACCTCCACATCAAGCGCCACTTCCTTCATTAGCTGGGCCAATCACTCGGGCCCGTGCCAGAGATCTTAACTTCGTCATGCTACTGAAGAATGAGGGCCCAGAAGAATAGACGACCAGCCCAACTGCGGCCCATAGTGGACGACCTAGGGTTGGCCGCCCCTAGGGGCTGCGCCCCCTCTATTTATCCAGGAGCTGCGCCTCCTTTATTTTCGAGTTTTGTTTTACGTTAGCTTTAGCTACTCTCGAACACGCGCAAATCTGCGCTGTCTTCGTGTATTCAGAACTCCACCCTCGAGTAATAGATTAGATTGCTCGCATCTTTTTCTTGTTCGTTCTTCGATTGCGCACAGGAAACGATCTTCGTGATCAGGCCGATCTCGCATCAGCAAGGTCGGTAATCGCAGGGAGTTGGTTCAGCGATTGCATTGGCGCCTCGGGCTTGCTCGTCGTAGTCGGATCGCAAGGGTCATCTTCCGCCAAATCGAAATTATCTCTACTCGCCGAAAGATCGGGCACCTCAGCTACATCAGCTATACCATGCTGTCACAGTTAGATTTTAAAATCTTTGGTTTGCACACTGTGAAAGATCAATATGTTGACGATGCTGATTTTAAAGATGCTTTCGGCCATTGTATTAATGGGAAACCATGGCGCAAATTTCACATACAGGATGGGTTCCTGTTTCGCGCTAACAAGCTGTGTGTTCCAGCTAGCTCGGTTCGTCTTTTGTTGTTACAGGAAGCACATGGAGGCGGTCTCATGGGGCACTTTGGCGTCTACAAGACACATGAGGTGTTGGCTGCCCACTTCTTTTGGCCTCGGATGCGCGCTGATGTTGAGCGCCTTGTTGCACGCTGCACTACTTGTCAGAAAGCTAAGTCACGGTTGAACAACCATGGTTTGTATATGCCTTTGCCTGTTCCTACTTCCCCTTGGATTGATATTTCGATGGATTTTGTTTTGGGATTGCCTAGAACTAAGAAGGGGAGGGATAGCATTTTTGTGGTTGTTGATCGATTCTCCAAAATGGCTCATTTCATACCTTGTCATAAGACTGATGATGCTAGCAATGTTGCTGAATTGTTTTTTAGAGAGATTATTCGTTTGCACGGTATTCCCAATACAATAGTCTCGGATCGTGATGCTAAGTTTCTGAGTCATTTTTGGAGATCTCTGTGGAATAAATTGGGAACTAAATTGCTGTTTAGCACCACTTGTCACCCTCAGACTGATGGTCAAACTGAGGTAGTTAATCGAACTTTGTCTACCATGCTTAGGGCTGTTTTAGACAAAAATTTGAAACGTTGGGAGGATTGCTTACCTCATGTTGAGTTTGCTTATAATCATGCAACACATTCTTCTACAAAGATGTGCCCTTTTCAAATTGTTTATGGTTACATTCCTAGGGCGCCTATTGCTTTGTTTTCGCTTGATGCTGCGGACGCCCCACACATAGATGCTCTTGCACATGTTGAACAAATGATTAATCTCCATGAACAAACTCAACAAAATATTGCTGCTGCTAATGCTAAATATCAGATTACTGGTAGTAAAGGCCGGAAACTAGTTACTTTTGAACCTGGTGATATGGTTTGGTTGCATTTGAGAAAGGACCGTTTTCCTACTTTGCGCCGTTCTAAATTGATGCCTCGTGCTGCTGGTCCTTTTAAGGTACTAACCAAGATTAATGATAATGCTTATATCCTTGACCTGCCTGCGGAGTTTGGTGTTTCCACTAGTTTTAATGTTGCAGATTTGAAACCGTATGCGGGAGAAGATGAGGAGTTGCCGTCGAGGACGACTTCATTTCAAGAAGGGGAGGATGATGAGGACATCAACACCAACACGAGCACATCTACACCAGCAGCACCTTCTCCAGCCCAGGCACCATCTTCCCCAGTCCAGGCGCCACCCCTTCCACCTGGGCCAGTGACTTGGGCCCGTGCAAGAGAATTGAACTACATCATGTTGTTAAAGAACGAAGGCCCGGAAGAATAGACGACCAGCCCAATTGCGGCCCATAATGGACGACCTAGGGTTGGCCGCCCCTAGGGGCTGCGCCCCCTCTCTATTTATCCAGGAGCTGCGTGAAAGGGAATTAGGCTTACACCTAGTTCCTAAATAATTTTGGTAGTTAAATTGCCCAACACAAATAATTAGACTAACTAGTTTGCTCTAGTGTACAAGTTATACAGGTGTAAAAGGTTCACACTTAGCCAATAAAAAGATCAAATATTGGATTCAACAAAGGAGCAAAGGGACAACCGAAGGCACCTCTGGTGTGGGGCACCGGACTGTCCGGTGCACCACCGGACAGTGTCCGGTGCACCAGAGGACTCCAACTCAAACTTGCCACCTTCGGGAATTTCTAGAGGCGCTCCGCTATAATTCACCGGACTGTCCGGTGCACCAAGGAAGAGCGGCCTCCGGAACTCGCCAGCCTCGGGAAAACGCAGCGGCTGCTCCGCTATAATTCACCGGACATGTCCGGTGTACACCGGACTGTCCGGTGAACCAGCAGAGCAACGGCTACTTCGCGCCAACGGTCGTCTGCAGGCACATTCAATGTGCGCCAGAAGCGCGCAGACGTCAGGCACGCCCATACTGGCGCACCGGACATTGAACAGTACGTGTCCGGTGTGCACCGGACATCCAGGCGGGCCCAGAAGACAGAAGCTCCAACGGTCGGAATCCAACGGCATTGGTGACGTGGCTGGTGCACCGGACATGTCCGTTGTGCACTGGACTGTCCGGTGCACCATCGAACAGACAGCCTCACCAAACGGCTAGTTTGGTGGTTGGGGCTATAAATACCCCAACCACCCCACCATTCATTGCATCCAAGTTTTCCAGCTTCCAACCACTATACAAGAGCTAGCATTCATTGCAAAGCACACCAAAAGAGATCAAATCCTCTCCCAACTCCATACAAAGCCTTAGTGACTAGAGAGAGTGATTTGTAGTGTTCATTTGAGATCTTGTGCTTGGATCGCTTCTTTTCTTTCGCATTCTTTCTTGTGATCAAACACTCACTTGTAATTGAGGCAAGAGGCACCAATTGTGTGATGGCCCTTGCGGGAAGTTTGATTCCCAAGTGATTTGAGAAGAGAAGCTCACTCGGTCCGAGGGACCGATTGAGAGAGGGAAAGGGTTGAAAAAGACCCGGCCTTTGTGGCCTCCTCAACGGGGAGTAGGTTCGCGAGAACCGAACCTCGGTAAAACAAATCCGTGTGTCACACTCTGCATTTGCTTGCGATTTGTTTTGCACCCTCTCTCGCTGACTCGTTTATATTTCTAACGCTAACCCGGCTTGTAGTTGTGTTTATATTTGTAAATTTCAGTTTCGCCCTATTCACCCCCCCTCTAGGCGACTATCAATTGGTATCAGAGCCCGGTGCTTCATTAGAGCCTAACCGCTCGAAGTGATGTCGGGAGATCACGCCAAGAAGGAGATGGAGACCGGCAAAAAGCCCACTACAAGCCATGAGAGCACTTCATCGGAAGAGTCCCGCACCAAGAGGAAGGAGAAGAAGAACTCCTCCAAAGGGAAGGAGAAGAAGTCTTCTTCACACCAAAAGGAGAAGAAGGAGAAATCATCTTCTCACAAGACGCGTCGGAGTGGGGACAAGAAAAAGAGGATGAGGAAAGTGGTCTACTACGAGACCGATTCTTCATCGCCATCCACCTCCGGCTCCGACGCGGCATCCGTCACTTCTAAGCGCCAAGAGCGTAAGAAGTATAGTAAGATCCCCCTACACTACCCTCGCATTTCTAAACATGCACCTTTACTTTCCGTCCCATTAGGCAAACCACCAACTTTTGATGGTGAAGATTATGCTAGGTGGAGTGATTTAATACGATTTCATCTAACCTCACTCCACAAAAGTATATGGGATGTTGTTGAGTTTCGTGCACAGGTACCATCCGTAGGGGATAAAGACTATGATGAGGATGAGGTGGCCCAAATCGAGCACTTCAATTCTCAAGCAACAACAATACTCCTCGTCTCTCTAAGTAGAGAGGAGTATAACAAAGTGCAAGGGTTGAAGAGCGCCAAAGAGGTTTGGGATGTGCTCAAAACCGCACACGAAGGAGATGAGCTCACAAAGATCACCAAGCGGGAGACGATCGAGGGGGAGCTCGGTCGGTTCCGGCTTCGCAAAGGGGAGGAGCCACAAAACATGTACAACCGGCTCAAGACCTTGGTGAATCAAGTGTGCAACCTCGGGAGCAAAAAGTGGGATGACCACGAGGTGGTTAAGGTTATTCTAAGATCTCTTATTTTCCTTAACCCTACTCAAGTTCAATTAATCCGTGGCAACCCGAGATATACACTAATGACCCCCGATGAAGTAATCGGGAATTTTGTAAGTTTTGAGTGCATGATCGAAGGCTCTAGGAAGATCAACGAGCTTGATGATCCCTCCACATCCGAAGCTCAACCCGTCGCATTTAAGGCGACGGAGGAAAAGAAGGAGGAGTCCACACCAAGTCGGCAACCAATCGACGCCTCCAAGCTCGACAATGAGGAAATGACGCTCGTCATCAAGAGCTTCCGCCAAATCCTCAAGCAAAGGAGAGGGAAAGACTACAAGTCCCGCTCCAAGAAGGTTTGCTACAAGTGTGGTAAGCCCGGTCACTTTATAGCTAAATGTCCATTATCAAGTGATAGTGACAGGGGCGACGACAAGAAGGGGAGAAGAAAGGAGAAGAAGAGGTTGATGTGCACCCGTTGGGTGATTGCCCGATCTTTCGATGAGAGGGTGTGGAATAACTCGATTGGGGGAGGAGACGACGTTCACGGCCCGACTACAGCCTTCCAAAGACGCTGCGCCTTAGCAACCGATACACCACCTCCTATGGCTGTCACGATCTTGTGGAGCGTGACACCCTGGCCACTAGGGCACTCGTCCTACAAGCAATCGAAGAACTAGCAAGAACAAGTAGACCAAGTACTGAATTACCAGATCTAAATGTAGGTTTCAAAATCAAACTCCAATATGGTGGGGTTCCGAAGACAAGAAGACGGGCGGCTGACTAGCACGCGCGCTTACAAGCAAGTAGCGAGAGCTAAACTTGATCTAAACAAAACCCGCTGTTCTTGGTGGCGGCTAGGGGGTTTATAAACATGGGAGGACGACCACAAGGGTATTGGGGTCGTGCTGCAACCCTAGGATGCGTCCTAATGGACCTAACTTGATACACGACCCATTGGGCCAAAATAGGGTGACACAGCACCATGGGCAGAAAAGGCAGGAAATGTCTCGGTAAGAAAACAATGATTACGGCGGCCTCAGAACAGATATGACTATAATTCCGGATCCATATGAAAGTAGACTTGATAAGCTTTCCATGTTGTGCTTGAACATTCCAATCCGAGCCCGCATCTGACCGTGGTGACCGTCACAAGTTGGTGTTCTTCTGCAGTCCGAATCCAGCATGTTCAAATCCTTTTCCCTTTCGGTCTTCTCCCTGATTCCTAAGCAAAACAAGAGTGCACGGGTCTCCATGGTCTAAATATGATGGACATGAACTCAAGAGTGTAATCACCTGATGGTTGAGTTGACGAGCACGAGCGCGAGTAATGGGACCAGAAATTGGTACTTGTATTGGTATAGATGCATCAGTAGTGTGGATGTCTTCATCATTCTCCCCTTCTTGCATTTGAGTCGTCCTCGACTCAAGCTCAACTTCCTCTCCCAAGTAGGGCTTTAAATCTGCAATGTTAAATGTGGGGCTAACCCCAAAGTCTGCAGGCAGATCTAGCCTATATGCATTGTCGTTAATTTTCTCTAGCACTTTAAACGGTCCATCGGCTCGAGACAACAATTTAGATTTTCGTAATTCAGGAAACCTTTCCTTTCTCAAATGCAACCAAACTAAATCTCCAGGTTCAAAATTTATTTCCTTTCTACCTTTATCACTAGCAAACTTATATTTAGCATTCATACGCTCTATGTTTTCTTCAGTAGTTTCATGCAGTTTTAACATCAATTCAGCACGCCTAGTAGCATCAAAATTTAGTTTTTCAGAAGATGGCAAAGGCATTAAATCAATAGGAGCACGAGGCAACAAACCATATACAATCTGAAATGGGCACATCTTTGTAGTAGAATGCAATGATCGATTATAAGCAAATTCAACATGAGGCAAACAGTCCTCCCACATCTTAATATTCTTCTTTAGAACTGCCCTTAACATAGTAGACAAAGTTCTATTCACAACTTCAGTTTGACCATCAGTTTGAGGATGACATGTAGTAGAAAATAAAAGCTTAGTCCCTAATTTTGCCCACAAAGTCCTCCAAAAATGACTAAGAAATTTAGCATCACGATCAGAAACGATTGTGTTGGGCACACCATGCAAGCGAACAATTTCACGAAAGAACAAATCAGCAATATGAGTAGCATCGTCAGTTTTATGACATGGTATGAAATGTGCCATCTTAGAAAATCTATCAACAACCACAAACACACTATCACGTCCCTTCCTAGTCCTAGGCAATCCCAACACAAAATCCATAGAAATATCTTCCCAAGGAGCACTAGGAACGGGTAGAGGCAAATACAAACCGTGTGGATTTAACCGTGACTTCGCCTTTTGACATGTCGTGCAACGAGCAACCAATCTCACCACATCTCTTCTCATCTTGGGCCAAAAGAAATGACCAGCAAGTATGTCCTCCGTTTTCTTTGCTCCAAAATGTCCCATTAAGCCACCTCCATGTGCTTCCTGTAACAACAACAAACGAACGGAGCTAGCTGGAATGCATAGCTTGTTAGCTCTAAACACAAACCCATCACTAACGATATATTTGTTTTATCCTTTCCCATCTTTACAATGCAGCAACACATCTTTAAAATCAGCATCATGAACATATTGGTCTTTAATCGTCTCTAATCCAAAGATTTTGTAGTCAAGTTGATTCAGCAAAGTATATCTCCTAGACAAAGCGTCAGCAATGATATTCTCTTTTCCTTTCTTGTGCTTAATAACATAAGGAAACGATTCGATAAATTCAACCCACTTAGCATGTCTACGGTTCAGTTTTCCTTGACTACAAATATGTTTCAAAGATTCATGATCAGAATGAATAACAAACTCTTTGGGCCACAAATAATGCTGCCATGTTTCTAATGTTCGCACAAGAGCATATAATTCCTTATCATAAGTAGAATAATTTAGAACAGACCCACTCAATTTTTCACTAAAATATGCAACAGGTTTGCCTTCTTGTAACAAAACACCACCCAATCCAATTCCACTAGCATCACATTCAAGCTCAAAAGTCTTATTAAAATCAGGAAGTTGGAGGAGAGGTGCATGTGTCAACTTATCTTTCAGCACGTTGAAAGCGTGCTCTTGTACTTTGCCCCAACTAAAATGCACTCCCTTCTTCGTAAGCTCATTCAAAGGTGCAGCAATGGTGCTAAAGTCCTTCACAAAACGGCGATAGAAGCCAGCAAGTCCTAGGAAACTCCGCACCTGTGTGATAGTCTTTGGCATAGGCCATCCATGTATCGCTTCTACCTTGGCTTGATCAACCTCAATTCCCTGTGGAGTCACAACATAACCAAGAAACGAAACTCGATCGGTGCAAAATGTGCACTTCTCAAGGTTACCAAATAAACGTGCATCTCGTAAAGCATTAAAAACAGCACACATGTGATCAACATGTTCATCCATAGATTTGCTGTAGATCAATATGTCATCAAAGTATACTACCACAAATTTTCCAATGAAGGCACGCAAAACCTCGTTCATTAATCTCATGAAAGTGCTAGGTGCATTAGTTAACCCAAAAGGCATGACTAACCACTCATACAATCCGAACATAGTTTTGAAAGCAGTTTTCCATTCATCTCCCAATTTCATACGAATCTGGTGGTACCCACTACGCAAATCAACTTTAGAAAAGACAATGGCACCACTCAATTCATCAAGCATATCATCTAAACGTGGAATAGGGTGTCGATAACGTATCGTGATATTATTAATAGCCCTACAATCAACACACATACGCCATGTTCCATCTTTTTTAGGCACTAAAATAACCGGAACAGCACACGGACTAAGAGACTCACGCACGTAACCTTTGTCGAGTAGTTCTTGCACTTGTCGCTGAATTTCTTTTGTTTCCTCTGGATTTGTCCTATATGGCGCACGATTCGGCAAAGATGCACCAGGAATAAGATCAATTTGGTGCTCAATCCCTCGTATAGGTGGCAGCCCCTCTGGTATCTCACTTGGAAATACATCAGAATACTCCTGCAAAATGTTAGTAATAACAGGAGGCAAAGAATGCTGCATATCTTGAATTGAAATCAAAGCATCCTTGCATACCAAGGCGTAGGCAACAGTAGTGGAAGCAAATAATTCATTAACATCAGTTTTTGTTGCAAGCAAGCAATGTCCTTTCAATTTTATCCCATCTTTGTTATTACCAACAGCTTTAATATTCTTGTTGTTCTCAATTTTAGCTTTGGTAGCTTTAGCAACATCATCACGCACAATAGCCTCAGGGGACATGGGAAGCAAAATAATTTTCTTATCATGGTGTATGAGAGAATATTGATTTGATCTACCATGATGCATACAATCTGAATCAAATTGCCATGGTCTACCTAGCAGAATATTACAAGCATCCATAGGCACAACATCACAGTCAACAACATCACGATATGAACCAATAGCAAAATTAATTCGTACCAGCTTGGTTACCTTGACCTTACCACTATTGTTGAGCCATTGAATGTGATATGGATACGGGTGCGGTTTGGTCGTAAGTGCAAGCTTCTCCACCATGTCGCTGCTAGCCAAGTTGTTGCAGCTACCTCCATCAATGATCAAACGACATGAACGCTCCTTAATGACACACTTTGTTTGAAACAACGTATATCGCTGATTCTGCTCTGCCTTCTCCATTTGTGCACTAAGCAGACGCTGTACAATGAGGCTCTCATAATGATCTGCATCATCTGCACCAATCTGTTCTTCGGGTGGTTCCTTAGTGCCTGCATCATCAGCCGCAAGCAAAGCAAGTGTAGCTTCATCCAAATCACTAGCAGAGGAATACCCACCATCGTCTTTTACCACCAAAACACGCTGATTAGGACAATCACGCTGCACGTGTCCATAGCCCTTGCATCGATAACACAGAACATCTCTTGTTCTACCTGTGGAAGCTACTGAAGAGGCACTACCTGCGGGTTTCTGGGCAGATTTGGTTGCTGAATTTGTGGAAGATGCACGTGGTTTGTCGCTGGAGGAAGGCGGGGGTGCTGGTCGACTTGGCGAAGGAGTTGGTGCTGGTGTACGGCCGGTCATGGACGTAGTCGTGCGTTGTTGCCATGGTGTAGACTTTCCTGCAGAAACATTAGACCTTGCACTAGCACGTCGTCCCTGCACTTCCCTTTCAGCTTTGCAAGCAAGATGAAACAATCGGGTTACATTAGCATAATCTTTATAAGCAAGGATGTCCTGAATTTCCCTATTTAACCCGCCCAAAAATCTAGCCATAGCAGATTCCTCACCCTCCTCTATGTTACAACGCAGCATACCCATTTGTAATTCCTGATAATATTCTTCTACACTTTTAGTACCCTGTCTCAATTGTTGCAACTTGTTTAACATATCACGTGCATAATAAGAAGGAACAAATCTAGCCCGCATGATCCGTTTCAACGCATCCCAAGTTTGTGGCATGTTATTAGGATTCTTCTTACCATGTTCTATCCACCAAACAGAAGCAAAATCAGTAAACTCACTAGTAGCAGCTCTAACCCGCGCATTCTCAGGAAAATCATGGCATGCAAACTTTTGATCAACCGCAATCTCCCAAGTAATATAAGCATCAGGGTCATATTTACCATCAAAAGGAGGTATTTTAAATTTAACCTTACTAAAAGCATCATCATTACCATGTACCTCACGTCGGCGAAAACCACCCATACCTCTACGGTTAGTACGTAGTCGCCGGCGATTAGGTGCTTCTTGGTCATCTTGTTCAGTATCAGCAACATTGGTATTAGCATTGGCGAAAACCACCCAATTACCTTCGGCGCCCTCATCACGCCCACCATTGGTATTAGCATGCATCTCATCAAATTGCCTCAAGAGTGCGACAAGACTCTTGTCAATATGAGCAACTGTCATTTCCACATTTGCAAGTTTGGTGTTTGTGTCGATCTATGTGGCCTCCAATTGCCTTATCTTTTCATTCGTCACCTGCATGTCATTATCAAGGCCTTCCGTGTGCGTCTTCACCAGCCTTACAAAGTGTTGTATGATACCCTTGGTGCGAGGAGAGTGTGGCATATTACGAGAAGCATCATCAACCTCCAATCCTGCCATGGTTAGACGAACAGAGGCAACAAGAAAAAAAAATGTGAAGGAATCAAAACTCTACAACTATTAGGATGTAGCTACTGCAAGGCGCTCACTCTCAACCTGCCACATAAGCTCTTACCAATTCTTACCTTGCACAATAGGAGGGGTCAGCAACCAACAAGTCTGCAACCGTGGAATAAGTGTATCGGTGCCGCAGCAACACAACCTGTCAAACTGTAGTCGAAATATGTAGAGTTGTAGGTGGGCTGAAGCAAGGAATACACTAGTACCACGTTAGTTACAAAAGCAAGCTGAATAATCGTTCAACGGTGGTACTGTGCTGGTCCTAGGCTAAACCAGGCTAGAGACGTGAGCCTAGGCACAAAGGTAGTCACTGAAAAAGAACAACTAGCACAGCACAAAGAGAAACAACAGATTTAGAGATTCAGCCCCCTTCTTCTTCTTTTCCTTTTTTTTCTTTTCTATTCTTTTTTTTTCTTCTTCTTCTTCTGTTTTTTTTTGCAGGGACCTAAACCCTTTTTTTTCACTATGACAACCCAAACAATAAAGATATTGCTAACAGCCCCTTTAAATCAGATTTAACAAATCTTGTTAATATAGAAAGTCCAGAAATCTCTACGATGATTGCGGAGCGCTCAGAACGAATTTTGAGATAAGGTCAGATCTGTTGGAAAGAAGATAAGATAAGCTTTCCAGATTGTATTTAAACTTCCAAATCGGATATGATATGTATCCGTGGTGGCAAAAACGAACCAGAGATGTTTTTGGTGATGGTGGATCTCGTGGTGACCAAAACGTGGTAGAACTCAAAACTCTAAAGGAATAAACTAAGACCAGCAACTCGACACAACCGATGCAACCAAAAACTCAACAAGCCCTAACTAAGTAGTACTAGTAAATGCTCAATGGTTTATAGGATTGCGGTAAAACTAATCTACTATTTTTTCGCTTTTTCTGGACTATAGGAGATAAGAAAACAGCGAAGAAAAGTAAATCTCTCACCGATAAACCTTGCTCTGATACCAACTGATGTGCACCCGTTGGGTGATTGCCCGATCTTTCGATGAGAGGGTGTGGAATAACTCGATTGGGGGAGGAGACGATGTTCACGGCCCGACTACAGCCTTCCAAAGACGCTGCGCCTTAGCAACCGATACACCACCTCCTATGGCTGTCACGATCTTGTGGAGCGTGACACCCTGGCCACTAGGGCACTCGTCCTGCAAGCAATCGAAGAACTAGCAAGAACAAGTAGAACAAGTACTGAATTACCAGATCTAAATGTAGGTTTCAAAATCAAACTCCAATATGGTGGGGTTCCGAAGACAAGAAGACGGGCGGCTGACTAGCACGCGCGCTTACAAGCAAGTAGCGAGAGCTAAACTTGATCTAAACAAAACCCGCTGTTCTTGGTGGCGGCTAGGGGGTTTATAAACATGGGAGGACGACCACAAGGGTATTGGGGTCGTGCTGCAACCCTAGGATGCGTCCCTAATGGACCTAACTTGATACACGACCCATTGGGCCAAAATAGGGTGACGCAGCACCATGGGCAGAAAAGGCAGGAAATGTCTCGGTAAGAAAACAATGATTACGGCGGCCTCAGAACAGATATGACTATAATTCCGGATCCATATGAAAGTAGACTTGATAAGCTTTCCATGTTGTGCTTGAACATTCCAATCCGAGCCCGCATCTGACCGTGGTGACCGTCACAAGTTGGTGTTCTTCTGCAGTCCGAATCCAGCATGTTCAAATCCTTTTCCCTTTCGGTCTTCTCCCTGATTCCTAAGCAAAACAAGAGTGCACGGGTCTCCATGGTCTAAATATGATGGACATGAACTCAAGAGTGTAATCACCTGATGGTTGAGTTGACGAGCACGAGCGCGAGTAATGGGACCAGAAATTGGTACTTGTATTGGTATAGATGCATCAGTAGTGTGGATGTCTTCATCAGAGGTACTACAAGAAGAAGGGCGGCGATGCCCATGTTTGTCGGGAGTGGGACTCCGACGAAAGCTCTAGCGACTCCTTCGACGACGAGGACGCCGCCAACATCGCCGTCACCAAAGGACTTCTCTTCCCCAACGTCGGCCACAAGTGCCTCATGGCAAAGGACGGCAAAAAGAAGAAGGTTAAATCTAAATCCTCCACTAAATATGAATCTTCTAGTGATGAAAATGTTAGTGATGAGGAAGATAACTTGCGATCTCTTTTTGCCAACCTCAACATGCAACAAAAGGAGAAACTTAATGAATTGATTAGTGCCATTCATGAAAAGGATGATCTCTTGGACACCCAAGAGGACTTCCTTATTAAAGAAAATAAGAAGCATGTTAAGGTTAAAAATGCTTATGCTCTAGAAATTGAGAAATGTGAAAAACTATCTAGTGAGCTAAGCACTTGCCATGAGACAATAGACAACCTTAGAAATGAAAATGCCAATTTGTTAGCTAAGGTTGATTCTCATGTTTATAATGTTTCAATTACCAATTCTAGAAATAATGATAATGATTTACTTGCTAGGATTGAAGAATTGAACATTTCTCTTGCTAGCCTTAGGATTGAAAATGAAAAATTGCTTGCTAAGGCTAAAGATTTTGATGTTTGCAATGCTACTATTTCCGACCTTAGAACTAAGAATGACATGTTACATGCTAAGGTTGTAGAATTAAAATCTTCCAAACCCTCTACATCTATCGTTGAGCATATATCTATTTGTACTAGATGTAGAGATGTTGATATTAATGCTATTCATGATCACATGTCTTTAATTAAACAACAAAATGATCATATAGCAAAATTAGATGCTAAAATTGCCGAGCATAACTCAGAAAATGAAAAATTTAAATTTGCTAGAAGTATGCTCTATAATGGGAGACGCCCTGGCATTAAGGATGGCATTGGCTTCCAAAGGGGAGACAATGTCAAACTTAATGCCCCTCCTAAAAGATTGTCTAACTTTGTTAAGGGCAAAGCTCCCATGCCTCAGGATAATGAGGGTTACATTTTATACCCTGCCGGTTATCCTGAGGACAAAATTAGGAGAATTTATTCTAGTAAGTCTCACTCTGGCCCTAACAATGCTTTTATGTATAAGGGTAAGACATCTAGCTCTAGGCAACCAACCCGTGCTAAGTTGCCTAAGAAGAAAAGTCCTAGTGCATCAAATGAACATAGTCTTTCATTTAAAACTTTTGATGCATCTTATGTTTTGACTAACAAATCCGGCAAGGTAGTTGCCAAATATGTTGGGGGCAAACACAAGGGGTCAAAGACTTGTGTTTGGGTACCCAAAGTTCTTGTGTCTAATGCCAAAGGACCCAAAACCATTTGGGTACCTAAAATCAAGAACTAAACTTGTTTTGTAGGTTTATGCATCCGGGGGCTCAAGTTGGATACTCGACAGCGGGTGCACAAACCACATGACAGGGGAGAAGAGAATGTTCTCCTCCTATGAGAAAAACCAAGATTCCCAACGAGCGATCACATTCGGGGATGGAAATCAAGGTTTGGTCAAAGTTCTTGGTAAAATTGCTATATCTCCTGACCATTCTATTTCCAATGTTTTTCTTGTAGATTCTTTAGATTACAATTTGCTTTCTGTATCTCAATTATGCAAAATGGGCTACAACTGTCTCTTTACTGATGTAGGTGTCACTGTCTTTAGAAGAAGTGATGATTCAATAGCATTTAAGGGTGTGTTAGAGGGTCAGCTATACTTAGTAGATTTTGATAGAGCTGAACTCGACACATGCTTAATTGCTAAGACTAACATGGGTTGGCTCTGGCATCGCCGACTAGCACATGTTGGGATGAAGAATCTTCATAAGCTTCTAAAGGGAGAACACATTTTAGGACTAACAAATGTTCATTTTGAGAAAGACAGGATCTGTAGCGCATGCCAGGCAGGAAAGCAAGTTGGAGCCCATCATCCACACAAGAACATCATGACGACCGACAGGCCGCTTGAGCTACTCCACATGGATCTATTTGGCCCGATTGCTTACATAAGCATCGGCGGGAGTAAGTATTGTCTTGTAATAGTGGATGATTATTCTCGCTTCACTTGGGTGTTCTTTTTGCAGGAAAAATCTCAAACCCAAGAAACCTTAAAGGGATTCTTGAGACGAGCTCAAAACGAGTTTGGCTTAAGGATCAAGAAAATTAGAAGCGACAACGGGACGAAATTCAAGAACTCTCAAATCGAAGGCTTCCTTGAGGAGGAGGGCATCAAGCATGAGTTCTCTTCTCCCTACTGATGAGGACATCACTGCCATCAATACAACCACACCAGCGACCCCCTTCACCATTTAATCATGGACCAGTGAAACGAGTCCGTGCATGTAAATTTAATTATCAGGTGAACTCGTTCCTTGTTTTTGAAGCTAATCATTCCTTAAATGAGGTACTAATACCTTGTGATTACTTTATTATGCTAAGGTGTTTGGGAGGTGAACCATCTAGAATTTGAGAAGTCAACAAGGCAATAAAAGCTGCTCCACTTGATGGGATTTCGTAACTGCAGCAAGTGCAAGTTGAAGAGGCCATATCTTTCAACTCCCAAGGCCAATGAAGGCAAATAAGCACTTGATGGAAAGCACTCTTCGTCTACTTCTTGGTGGAGAAAGAATCAATTAGAGATACCAAATGAGGCGTCCAGAAACTGTCGAGAAAACTTCTTGACTCCACCAGTCCGAGGGAATTCGTAACTGCAGCAAGCACCATATTAAATGGAGCATATCTTTCATCTCCTAAGGTTGTTTAGTGCAAATAAGTACTTGTTGGAAAGCTCTCTTCGTCTACTTTCTGGCGGCTGAAGAATCAATGGGAGAAACCAAACGACACGTCCAGAAACTGTCGAGAGAGCTTCGTTCTCCACCAGAACTTCTTTCTATTCCTCTATTTAAGCAACTAGCAGCCACCAAAGAACTTGGGTTTTTGTTTGATGTAAGTTTAGCCTTTGCTACTTCCTTATAAACGCGTGTGTCGGCTAGACCACCCGGATACTTGAAACAGAACCCCAACTCTATCAGATCCGTGAGCGTCTGCGTTTTATCTTGTTCTTGCTTGTTCTCGATTGCTTGCAGGTTCAAGGTTGTTCTTGGCACGGCAAGAGCAGCAACAGCAGGAGCCGGTGTAACTATCGCTAAGGCGCAGCACCCTTGTGGTTGTTGTAGTCGGATAGCACAACGTCGACCTCCACCCCAAATCGTAGTTATCAGGAGACGGTGTACCTGTCGCTCAAGGCGCCACACCATCTTGGTTGTGGTAGTCGGGCAGCCAACGTCGTTCTCCAACAAGTTTTTCACCTCCATCATCTCTCATCGAAAGATCGGGCACCCTTCTACCCGTTGGGTTTATCAAGTGGTATCAAATTTCAGGTTGCTCGGTGAGAGATCTCCATCTTCCTTATTTTATTTACCTACAGTCCACTTTTGCCAAAGATATATTTAGAGCAGAAAACCACCTAAAAACATTTTGAGCCTTTGCTTTACTACTTAGTTTTCGACTTGTTGAATTCACGGTTGCTGCATTTGTGTCGAGTTGCTGGTCCAAAGTTTCTTGCTGCTAGAGTTTCGAGTTCGTGCCACCTTGTTTAGATCACCATTTTTAGTTCTCTAGCTGTTCTCTAGCTGTAGTTCAAAAAAAACAAGGAAAAGGAAAAGGCAAGTGCACAAAAAAAGCCGCGCTGATAAAAAAAAGCACGTACAAAAAAGAGAAAAAAATCACAGTAAGAATATTGGTAGATAAAATTCCATGTGCAACGAAACAAAGACAGTTTGTGTGCCACCGTTTCACAATTTTCTAAGTCAGCTTGCTGTTTTGAGTATTTGGTGATATCATTTGTGTAACGGCTCGCGTCTCTATTACGGTTTGGACTAGGACCAGCACAACACCATTGTGGAACGTTTATTCAACTTGTTGTGGCTAATGTGGTACTAGCTATTCCTTGGAACTATTGTTTTAGCAGCCACCTATAAATCCACAAAATTTTCTACAACACCACCAGGTTGTGCTAGCAGCCACTGTTGTTGTTGTTCGTGCTGTTTGCCAGCGCCTCCTGCTTTGCGTGGTGAGAACTTGTAAGAACTTGTTTAACCAGTTTGAGAGTAAGAGATTACAACAATGATTCCTAGTAGTTTATAGAATCAAAGATATTTTTTATTGTTTCTTGTCTTTACTAACCATGGCAGGTGATATGGACATTTTTGACCCAACCGAACGTTATATTGGAGGCATCATTCAACACTTGCCTTCATATGCCGGTAAATTCGATCCTCGTGCATACATTGATTGGGAGCTTAAGGTAGATGAGGAATTCGATGATCATGATCTATCTCAAAAACAAAAAATTTATATTGCCTCTAATGTGTTAACTGAGCACGCATTGATGGAATGGAAATACATTTGTAGGCACAACAAAGTTCCACAGTCTTGGGAAGAATTTAAATTTCATTTTAGAGATGCATTCATTCCTGCATACTATGTTGATCACTTACTTTCTGAATTAGACACTTTGAAGCAGGGTGCTAGGACTGTAAAAGAATATTATCATGATTTTAAAATTTGTACCACATTTGCTGGTTTAGATGAATGCATGGAAGATGTATTGACAAGGTTTACAAACGGACTCAATTCTGAAATTCATACTATGGTCATGCATGAAACTTATGGACACCTTTCTCACTTGTTTTTGCTTGCATGTAAAGCTGAAAAGGAGATCGTGTTATACAATTATACATGCACTGAACATGCGACACATAGTTCCTCTTTTTTGTCTCCTCTACATGTTGAACAAGAGCACAAAATAGAGAAAATTGATGTTGTTTTTCCGTCATCACAAGAAGTATTGTTTGCTGACCCTTGTGATAGCGAAGAGTTGGTGGATAATTCACTTTTATTCAGGAAACAACTAGTGAATGAATATGTTACATCTGATATTGAACCAAACATTTTGGCTAAAAAGGAACATGTCATTTGTATTGCAAACGAAACTGAAGAAATAAATTTGCTCTCTTCTTTAAATACTTGGGGCTATATTGAGTTTGATGATCTTTGTGAGCTCGGTAATTTGAACAATATTTTATTTGATAGGTCAACTATGCCTTGTCCTTCTCATGCTATATTTTACTTTGCTGGCAAGTACAACAATACAGGACAATTTTTAGTGCATAGAGTTTATATTTCATCAATATATAGTGTTTCTTCACATTGCACAAATAAGATATTGGCATGTTCTCAAGAAGTGGAGAAGTTATTGTTTCCATGTACTTTAGTAAAAGTTTCAGGTTTATTTTTAGAAGATCATGATAAAACCTTAGTCATGAACATCAATCATGATGCAACACAGAGGACAATTTGCTGTCAAGAAGAGGAGAATGATGAGAACATAACCTGCTCAGATATGACCATGTCAATGGCTCCTGCTGCGAAGGTGAAACTCTTCCACATTAAAACTACCATCGATATATTTGAAGAATTGATATTGCGCCGTAAAGTGTGTATACTTTTATTTGTAGAACTTCTTACATGGATTAAGCGATGCGTTAAGGGTGCAAGGAAGGCTTTGAGGAACAAAGAAGTTGATTGGGGACCAAGTAATGATATTTTCAACATCCCTTAATCAGGAAATCATATCATCAGAATTGACCACATACCGTACACGCTAGAGTCGAGGACGACTCTATTGTAAGAAGGGGAGGATGATGAGGACATCACTGCCATCAATACAACCACACCAGCGACCCCCTTCACCATTTAATCATGGACCAGTGAAACGAGTCCGTGCATGTAAATTTAATTATCAGGTGAACTCGTTCCTTGTTTTTGATGCTAATCATTCCTTAAATGAGGTACTAATACCTTGTGATTACTTTATTATGCTAAGGTGTTTGGGAGGTGAACCATCTAGAATTTGAGAAGTCAACAAGGCAATAAAAGCTGCTCCACTTGATGGGATTTCGTAACTGCAGCAAGTGCAAGTTGAAGAGGCCATATCTTTCAACTCCCAAGGCCAATGAAGGCAAATAAGCACTTGATGGAAAGCACTCTTCGTCTACTTCTTGGTGGAGAAAGAATCAATTAGAGATACCAAATGAGGCGTCCAGAAAATGTCGAGAAAACTTCTTGACTCCACCAGTCCGAGGGAATTCGTAACTGCAGCAAGCACCATATTAAATGGAGCATATCTTTCATCTCCTAAGGTTGTTTAGTGCAAATAAGTACTTGTTGGAAAGCTCTCTTCGTCTACTTTCTGGCGGCTGAAGAATCAATGGGAGAAACCAAACGACACGTCCAGAAACTGTCGAGAGAGCTTCGTTCTCCACCAGAACTTCTTTCTATTCCTCTATTTAAGCAACTAGCAGCCACCAAAGAACTTGGGTTTTTGTTTGATGTAAGTTTAGCCTTTGCTACTTCCTTGTAAACGCGTGTGTCGGCTAGACCACCCGGATACTTGAAACAGAACCCCAACTCTATCAGATCCGTGAGCGTCTGCGTTTTATCTTGTTCTTGCTTGTTCTCGATTGCTTGCAGGTTCAAGGTTGTTCTTGGCACGGCAAGAGCAGCTACAGCAGGAGCCGGTGTAACTATCGCTAAGGCGCAGCACCCTTGTGGTTGTTGTAGTCGGATAGCACAACGTCGACCTCCACCCCAAATCGTAGTTATCAGGAGACGGTGTACCTGTCGCTCAAGGCGCCACACCATCTTGGTTGTGGTAGTCGGGCAGCCAACGTCGTTCTCCAACAAGTTTTTCACCTCCATCATCTCTCATCGAAAGATCGGGCACCCTTCTACCCGTTGGGTTTATCACCTACACCCCTCAACAAAATGGTGTAGTGGAGAGGAAGAATCGAACTCTATTGGACATGGCTAGAACCATGCTTGATGAATACAAGACTTCGGATCGGTTTTGGGCGGAGGCGGTCAACACCGCTTGCTACGCCATCAACCGGTTGTATCTACACCGAATCCTCAAGAAGACATCCTATGAACTCCTAACCGGTAAAAAGCCCAACACTTCATATTTTATAGTCTTTGGTAGCAAATGTTTTATTCTTGTTAAAAGAGGTAGAAAATCTAAATTTGCTCCTAAGACTGTAGAAGGCTTTTTACTAGGATATGATTCAAACACAAGGGCATATAGGGTCTTTAACAAGTCCTCAGGACTAGTTGAAGTTTCTTGTGATGTTGTGTTTGATGAGACTAACGGCTCTCAAGTAGAGCAAGTTGATCTTGATGAGATAGGTGAAGAACAGGCTCCGTGCATTGCGCTAAGGAACATGTCCATTGAGGATGTGTGTCCTAAGGAATCCGAAGAGCCTCCACATGCACAAGATCAACCATCCTCCTCCACAGCAAGCATCTCCACCGACTCAAAATGAGGATGAAGCTCAAGTTGATGAAGTAGAAGATCAAGCAAAAGAGCTACCTCAAGATGACGACAATGATCAAGGGGGAGATACAAATGATCAAGACAAGGAGGATGAAGAGCAAAGGCCGCCACACCCAAGAGTCCACCAAGCAATCCAACGAGATCACCCCGTCGACACCATCCTTGGTGACATTCATAAGGGGGTAACTACTAGATCTCGTGTTGCACATTTTTGTGAGCATTACTCTTTTGTTTCCTCTATTGAGCCACACAAGGTAGAGGAAGCACTCCAAGATTCGGATTGGGTGGTGGCGATGCAAGAGGAGCTCAACAACTTCACTAGGAATGAGGTATGGCATTTAGTTCCACGTCCTAATCAAAATGTTGTAGGAACCAAATGGGTCTTCCGCAACAAGCAAGATGAGCATGGTGTGGTGACAAGGAACAAAGCTCGACTTGTGGCCAAAGGATACTCCCAAGTCGAAGGTTTGGATTTCGGTGAAACCTATGCACCCGTAGCTAGGCTTGAGTCAATTCGTATATTATTAGCCTATGCTACTTACCATGGCTTTAAGCTTTATCAAATGGACGTGAAAAGTGCCTTCCTCAATGGACCAATCAAGGAAGAAGTCTATGTTGAGCAACCTCCCGGCTTTGAAGATAGTGAGTACCCTAACCATGTTTATAAACTCTCTAAGGCGCTTTATGGGCTCAAGCAAGCCCCAAGAGCATGGTATGAATGCCTTAGGGATTTCCTTATTGCTAATGGCTTCAAAGTCGGAAAAGCCGATCCTACGCTCTTTACCAAAACACTTGAGAATGATTTGTTTGTATGTCAAATTTATGTTGATGATATTATTTTTGGGTCTACTAATGAATCTACATGTGAAGAGTTTAGTAGGATCATGACACAAAAGTTCGAGATGTCTATGATGAGGGAGTTGAAGTATTTGTAAAACGAAGAAATGGTTCCAGTGGCAAAAACTCGTGATTTCTATGCACCCGATACCCGTTTTCGGAATGGGTGACGTGCGGCAACGAAATTGCGCGAAATCAACCCAAACATGAGTTTCGGACCTAAATTAGTGGATTGGGCATGTTCGTTGCGAAAAACGAAGAAATGGTTCCATTGGCAAAAACTTGTGCTTTGTATGCACCCCGATACCCGTTTTCGGAATGGGTGACGTGCGACAACGAAATTGTGCGAAACGATCCCAAACATGAGTTTTGGACCTAAAGTAGTGGAGTGGCATGTTCGTTGCGAAAAACGAAGAAATGGTTTCGGTGGCAAAAATTGAGTTTGTATGCACCCGATACCCGTTTTCGGAATTGGTGACGTGCGGCAACGAAATTGCGCGAAATCAACCCTAACATGAGTTTTGGACCTAAATTAGTGGAGTGGGCATGTTCGTTGCGAAAAACAAAGAAATGGTTCCGGTGGCAAAAACTCGTGCTTTGTATGCACCCGATGGGTGACGTGCGGCAACGAAATTGCGCGAAATCAACCCAAACATGAGTTTATGACCTAAAGTAGTGGATTGGGCATGTTCGTTGCGAAAAACGAAGAAATGGTTCCGGTGGCAAAAACTCGTGCTTTGTATGCACCCGATACCCGTTTTCGGAATGGGTGACGTGCGGCAACGGAATTGCGCGAAAACAACCCAAACATGAGTTTTGGACCTAAAGTAGTGGAGTGGGCATGTTCGTTGCGAAAAACGAAGAAATGGTTCCGGTGGCAAAAACTCGTGCTTTGTATGCACCCGATACCCGTTTTTGGAATGGGTGACGTGCGGCAACGAAATTGCGCGAAATCAACCCAAACATGAGTTTTGGACCTAAATTAGTGGATTGGGCATGTTCGTTGCGAAAAACGATGAAATGGTTCCATTGGCAAAAACTCGTGCTTTGTATCACCCCGATACCCGTTTTCGGAATGGGTGACGTGCGACAACGAAATTGTGCGAAACGATCCCAAACATGAGTTTTGGACCTAAAGTAGTGGAGTGGCATGTTCGTTGCGAAAAACGAAGAAATGGTTTCGGTGGCAAAAATTGAGTTTGTATGCACCCGATACCCGTTTTCGGAATTGGTGACGTGCGGCAACGAAATTGCGCGAAATCAACCCAAACATGAGTTTTGGACCTAAAGTAGTGGAGTGGGCATGTTCGTTGCGAAAAACGAAGAAATGGTTCCGGTGGCAAAAACTCGTGCTTTGTATGCACCCGATACCCGTTTTCGGAATGGGTGACGTGCGGCAACGAAATTGCGCGAAATCAACCCAAACATGAGTTTATGACATAAAGTAGTGGATTGGGCATGTTCGTTGCGAAAAACGAAGAAATGGTTCCGGTGGCAAAAACTCGTGCTTTGTATGCACCCGATACCCGTTTTCGGAATAGGTGACGTGCGGCAACGAAATTGCGAGAAAACAACCCAAACTTGAGTTTTGGACCTAAAGTAGTGGAGTGGGCATGTTCGTTGCGAAAAACGAAGAAATGGTTCCGGTGGCAAAAACTCGTGCTTTGTATGCACCCGATACCCGTTTTCGGAATGGGTGACGTGCGGGAACGAAATTGCGCGAAATCAACCCAAACATGAGTTTTGGACCTAAAGTTGTGGATTGGGCATGTTCGTTGCGAAAAACGAAGAAATGGTTCAGGTGGCAAAAACTCGTGCTTTGTATGCACCCCGATACCCGTTTTCGGAATGGGTGACGTGCGGCAACGAAATTGTGCGAAACGATCCCAAACATGAGTTTTGGACCTAAAGTAGTGGAGTGGGCATGTTCGTTGAGAAAAACGAAGAAATGGTTTCGGTGGCAAAAACTGAGTTTGTATGCACCCGATACCCGTTTTCGGAATGGGTGACGTGCGGCAACGAAATTGCGCGAAATCAACCCAAACATGAGTTTTGGACCTAAAGTAGTGGAGTGGGCATGTTCGTTGCGAAAAATGAAGAAATGGTTCCGGTGACAAAAACTCGTGCTTTGTATGCACCCGATACCCGTTTTGGAATGGGTGACGTGCTGCAACGAAATTGCGCGAAATCAACCCAAACATGAGTTTAGGACCTAAAGTAGTGGATTGGGCATGTTCGTTGCGAAAAACGAAGAAATGGTTCCGGTGGCAAAAACTCGTGCTTTGTATGCACCCCGATACCCGTTTTCGGAATGGGTGACGTGCGGCAACGGAATTGCGCGAAAACAACCCAAACATGAGTTTTGGACCTAAATAGTGGAGTGGGCATGTTCGTTGCGAAAAACGAAGAAATGGTTCCGGTGGCAAAAACTCGTGCTTTGTATGCACCCAATGCCCGTTTTCGGAATGGGTGATGTGCGGGAACGAAATTGCACAAAAGCACCCCAAACATGAGTTTTGGACCTAAAGTTGTGGATTGGGCATGTTCGTTGCGAAAAACGAAGAAATGGTTCCGTTGGCAAAAACTCGTGCTTTGTATGCACCCGATACCCGTTTTCGGAATGGGTGACGTGCGGCAACGAAATTACGCGAAATCAACCCAAACATGAGTTTTGGACCTAAATTAGTGGATTGGGCATGTTCGTTGCGAAAAATGAAGAAATGGTTCCGGTGGCAAAAACTCGTGCTTTGTATGCACCCCGATACCCGTTTTCGGAATGGGTGACGTGCGGCAACGGAATTGCGCGAAAACAACCCAAACATGAGTTTTGGACCTAAAGTAGTGGAGTGGGCATGTTCGTTGCGAAAAACGAAGAAATGGTTCCGGTGGCAAAAACTCGTGCTTTGTATGCACCCGATACCCATTTTCGGAATGGGTGACGTGCTGCAACGAAATTGCGCGAAATCAACCCAAACATGAGTTTAGGACCTAAAGTAGTGGATTGGGCATGTTCGTTGCGAAAAACGAAGAAATGGTTCCGGTGGCAAAAACTCGTGCTTAGTATGCACCCAATACCCGTTTTCGGAATGGGTGACGTGTGGGAACGAAATTGCACAAAAGCACCCCAAACATGAGTTTTGGACCTAAAGTTGTGATTTGTCCATGTTCGTTGCGAAAAACGAAGAAATGGTTCCGGTGGCAAAAACTCGTGCTTTGTATGCACTCGATACCCGTTTTCGGAATGGGTGACGTGCGGCAACGAAATTGCGCGAAATCAACCCAAACATGAGTTTTGGACCTAAATTAGTGGATTGGGCATGTTCGTTGCGAAAAACGAAGAAATGGTTCCGGTGGCAAAAACTCGTGCTTTGTATGCACCCCGATACCCGTTTTCGGAATGGGTGACGTGCGGCAACGAAATTGTGCGAAACGATCCCAAACATGAGTTTTGGACCTAAAGTAGTGGAGTGGGCATGTTCGTTGCGAAAAACGAAGAAATGGTTTCGGTGGCAAAAACTCGTGCTTTGTACGCACCCGATACCCGTTTTCGGAATGGGTGACGTGCGGCAACGAAATTGCGCGAAATCAACCCAAACATGAGTTTTGGACCTAAATTAGTGGATTGGGCATGTTCGTTGCGAAAAACGAAGAAATGGTTCCATTGGCAAAAACTCGTGCTTTGTATGCACCCCGATACCCGTTTTCGGAATGGGTGACGTGCGACAACGAAATTGTGCGAAACGATCCCAAACATGAGTTTTGGACCTAAAGTAGTGGAGTGGCATGTTCGTTGCGAAAAACGAAGAAATGGTTTCGGTGGCAAAAACTGAGTTTGTATGCACCCGATACCCGTTTTCGGAATTGGTGACGTGCGGCAACGAAATTGCGCGAAATCAACCCAAACATGAGTTTTGGACCTAAAGTAGTGGAGTGGGCATGTTCGTTGCGAAAAACGAAGAAATGGTTCCGATGGCAAAAAGTCGTGCTTTGTATGCACCCGATACCCGTTTTCGGAATGGGTGACGTGCGGCAACGAAATTGCGCGAAATCAACCCAAACATGAGTTTATGACATAAAGTAGTGGATTGGGCATGTTCGTTGCGAAAAACGAAGAAATGGTTCCGGTGGCAAAAACTCGTGCTTTGTATGCACCCGATACCCGTTTTCGGAATAGGTGACGTGCGGCAACGAAATTGCGCGAAAACAACCCAAACATGAGTTTTGGACCTAAAGTAGTGGAGTGGGCATGTTCGTTGCGAAAAACGAAGAAATGGTTCCGGTGGCAAAAACTCGTGCTTTGTATGCACCCGATACCCGTTTTCGGAATGGGTGACGTGCGGGAACGAAATTGCACAAAAGCACCCCAAACATGAGTTTTGGACCTAAAGTTATGGATTGGGCATGTTCGCTGCGAAAAACGAAGAAATGGTTCCGGTGGCAAAAACTCGTGTTTTGTATGCACCCGATACCCGTTTTCGGAATGGGTGACGTGCGGCAACGAAATTGCGCGAAATCAACCCAAACATGAGTTTTGGACCTAAATTAGTGGATTGGGCATGTTCGTTGCGAAAAACGAAGAAATGTTTCCGGTGGCAAAAACTCGTGCTTTGTATGCACCCCGATACCCGTTTTCGGAATGGGTGACGTGCGGCAACGGAATTGCGCGAAAACAACCCAAACATGAGTTTTGGACCTAAAGTAGTGGAGTGGGCATGTTCGTTGCGAAAAACGAAGAAATGGTTCCAGTGGCAAAAACTCGTGCTTTGTATGCACCCAATACCCGTTTTCGGAATGGGTGACGTGCGGGAACGAAATTGCACAAAAGCACCCCAAACATGAGTTTTGGACCTAAAGTTGTGGATTGGGCATGTTCGTTGCGTAAAACGAAGAAATGGTTCCGGTGGCAAAAACTCGTGATTTGTATGCACCCGATACCCGTTTTCGGAATGGGTGACGTGCGGCAACAAAATTGCGTGAAATCAACCCAAACATGAGTTTCGGACCTAAATTAGTGGATTGGGCATGTTCGTTGCGAAAAACGAAGAAAAGGTTCCATTGGCAAAAACTCGTGCTTTGTATGCACCCCGATACCCGTTTTCGGAATGGGTGACGTGCGACAACGAAATTGTGCGAAACGATCCCAAACATGAGTTTTGGACCTAAAGTAGTGGAGTGGGCATGTTCGTTGCGAAAAACGAAGAAATGGTTTCGGTGGCAAAAACTGAGTTTGTATGCACCCAATACCCGTTTTCGGAATGGGTGACGTGCGGCAACGAAATTGCACGAAATCAACCCAAACATGAGTTTTGGACCTAAAGTAGTGGAGTGGGCATGTTCGTTGCGAAAAACGAAGAAATGGTTCCGATGGCAAAAACTCGTGCTTTGTATGCACCCGATACCCGTTTTCGGAATGGGTGACGTGCTGCAACGAAATTGCGCGAAATCAACCCAAACATGAGTTTAGGACCTAAAGTAGTGGATTGGGCATGTTCGTTGCGAAAAACGAAGAAATGGTTCCGGTGGCAAAAACTCGTGCTTTGTATGCACCCCGATACCCGTTTTCGGAATGGGTGACGTGCCGCAACGGAATTGCGCGAAAACAACCCAAACATGAGTTTTGGACCTAAATTAGTGGATTGGGCATGTTCGTTGCGAAAAACGAAGAAATGGTTCCGGTGGCAAAAACTCGTGCTTTGTATGCAACCCGATACCCGTTTTCGGAATGGGTGACGTGCGGCAACGGAATTGCGCGAAAACAACCCAAACATGAGTTTTGGACCTAAAGTAGTGGAGTGGGCATGTTCGTTGCGAAAAACGAAGAAATGGTTCCGGTGGCAAAAACTCGTGCTTTGTGCATCCCAATACCCGTTTTCGGAATGGGTGAGGTGCGGGAACGAAATTGCACAAAAGCACCCCAAACATGAGTTTTGGACCTAAAGTTGTGGATTGGGCATGTTCGTTGTGTAAAACGAAGAAATGGTTCCAGTGGCAAAAACTCGTGATTTGTATGCACCCGATACCCGTTTTCGGAATGGGTGACGCGCGGCAACGAAATTGCGCGAAATCAACCCAAACATGAGTTTTGGACCTAAATTAGTGGATTGGGCATGTTCGTTGCGAAAAACGAAGAAATGTTTCCGGTGGCAAAAACCCGTGCTTTGTATGCACCCCGATACCCGTTTTCGGAATGGGTGACGTGCGGCAACGGAATTGCGCGAAAACAACCCAAACATGAGTTTTGGACCTAAAGTAGTGGAGTGGGCATGTTCGTTGCGAAAAACGAAGAAATGGTTCCAGTGGCAAAAACTCGTGCTTTGTATGCACCCAATACCCGTTTTCGGAATGGGTGACGTGCGGGAACGAAATTGCACAAAAGCACCCCAAACATGAGTTTTGGACCTAAAGTTGTGGATTGGGCATGTTCGTTGCGTAAAACGAAGAAATGGTTCCGGTGGCAAAAACTCGTGATTTGTATGCACCCGATACCCGTTTTCGGAATGGGTGACGTGCGGCAACAAAATTGCGCGAAATCAACCCAAACATGAGTTTCGGACCTAAATTAGTGGATTGGGCATGTTCGTTGCGAAAAACGAAGAAAAGGTTCCATTGGCAAAAACTCGTGCTTTGTATGCACCCCGATACCCGTTTTCGGAATGGGTGACGTGCGACAACGAAATTGTGCGAAACGATCCCAAACATGAGTTTTGGACCTAAAGTAGTGGAGTGGGCATGTTCGTTGCGAAAAACGAAGAAATGGTTTCGGTGGCAAAAACTGAGTTTGTATGCACCCAATACCCGTTTTCGGAATGGGTGACGTGCGGTAACGAAATTGCACGAAATCAACCCAAACATGAGTTTTGGACCTAAAGTAGTGGAGTGGGCATGTTCGTTGCGAAAAACGAAGAAATGGTTCCGATGGCAAAAACTTGTGCTTTGTATGCACCCGATACCCGTTTTCGGAATGGGTGACGTGCTGCAACGAAATTGCGCGAAATCAACCCAAACATGAGTTTAGGACCTAAAGTAGTGGATTGGGCATGTTCGTTGCGAAAAACGAAGAAATGGTTCCGGTGGCAAAAACTCGTGCTTTGTATGCACCCCGATACCCGTTTTCGGAATGGGTGACGTGCCGCAACGGAATTGCGCGAAAACAACCCAAACATGAGTTTTGGACCTAAATTAGTGGATTGGGCATGTTCGTTGCGAAAAACGAAGAAATGGTTCCGGTGGCAAAAACTCGTGCTTTGTATGCAACCCGATACCCGTTTTCGGAATGGGTGACGTGCGGCAACGGAATTGCGCGAAAACAACCCAAACATGAGTTTTGGACCTAAAGTAGTGGAGTGGGCATGTTCGTTGCGAAAAACGAAGAAATGGTTCCGGTGGCAAAAACTCGTGCTTTGTGCATCCCAATACCCGTTTTCGGAATGGGTGAGGTGCGGGAACGAAATTGCACAAAAGCACCCCAAACATGAGTTTTGGACCTAAAGTTGTGGATTGGGCATGTTCGTTGCGTAAAACGAAGAAATGGTTCCAGTGGCAAAAACTCGTGATTTGTATGCACCCGATACCCGTTTTCGGAATGGGTGACGCGCGGCAACGAAATTGCGCGAAATCAACCCAAACATGAGTTTCGGACCTAAATTAGTGGATTGGGCATGTTCGTTGCGAAAAACGAAGAAAAGGTTCCATTGGCAAAAACTCGTGCTTTGTATGCACCCCGATACCCGTTTTCGGAATGGGTGACGTGCGACAACGAAATTGTGCGAAACGATCCCAAACATGAGTTTTGGACCTAAAGTAGTGGAGTGGCATGTTCGTTGCAAAAAACGAAGAAATGGTTTCGGTGGCAAAAACTGAGTTTGTATGCACCCGATACCCGTTTTCGGAATTGGTGATGTGCGGCAACGAAATTGCGCGAAATCAACCCAAACATGAGTTTTGGACCTAAAGTAGTGGAGTGGGCATGTTCGTTGCGAAAAACGAAGAAATGGTTCTGGTGGCAAAAACTCGTGCTTTGTATGCACCCGATACCCGTTTTCGGAATGGGTGACGTGCGGCAACGAAATTGCGCGAAATCAACCCAAACATGAGTTTATGACCTAAAGTTGTGGATTGGGCATGTTCGTTGCGAAAAACGAAGAAATGGTTCCGGTGGCAAAAACTCGTGCTTTGTATGCACCCGATACCCGTTTTCGGAATGGGTGACGTGCGGCAACGAAATTGCGCGAAATCAACCCAAACATGAGTTTTGGACCTAAAGTAGTGGAGTGGGCATGTTCGTTGCGAAAAACAAAGAAATGGTTCCGGTGGCAAAAACTCGTGCTTTGTATGCACTCGATACCCGTTTTCGGAATGGGTGACGTGCGGCAACGAAATTGCGCGAAATCAACCCAAACATGAGTTTTGGACCTAAATTAGTGGATTGGGCATGTTCGTTGCGAAAAACGAAGAAATGGTTCAGGTGGCAAAAACTCGTGCTTTGTATGCACCCCGATACCCGTTTTCGGAATGGGTGACGTGCGGCAACGAAATTGTGCGAAACGATCCCAAACATGAGTTTTGGACCTAAAGTAGTGGAGTGGGCATGTTCGTTGCGAAAAACGAAGAAATGGTTTCGGTGGCAAAAACTGAGTTTGTATGCACCCGATACCCGTTTTCGGAATGGGTGACGTGCGGCAACGAAATTGCGCGAAATCAACGCAAACATGAGTTTTGGACCTAAAGTAGTGGAGTGGGCATGTTCGTTGCGAAAAACGAAGAAATGGTTCCGATGGCAAAAACTCGTGCTTTGTATGCACCCGATACCCGTTTTCGGAATGGGTGACATGCTGCAACGAAATTGCGCGAAATCAACCCAAACATGAGTTTAGGACCTAAAGTAGTGGATTGGGCATGTTCGTTGCGAAAAACGAAGAAATGGTTCCGGTGGCAAAAACTCGTGCTTTGTATGCACCCCGATACCCGTTTTCGGAATAGGTGACGTGCCGCAACGGAATTGCGCGAAAACAACCCAAACATGAGTTTTGGACCTAAAGTAGTGGAGTGGGCATGTTCGTTGCGAAAAACGAAGAAATGGTTCCGGTGGCAAAAACTCGTGCTTTGTATGCACCCAATGCCCGTTTTCGGAATGGGTGACGTGCGGGGGAACGAAATTGCACAAAAGCACCCCAAACATGAGTTTTGGACCTAAAGTTGTGGATTGGGCATGTTCGTTGCGAAAAACGAAGAAATGGTTCCGGTGGCAAAAACTCGTGCTTTGTATGCACCCGATACCCGTTTTCGGAATGGGTGACGTGCGGCAACGAAATTGCGCGAAATCAACCCAAACATGAGTTTTGGACCTAAATTAGTGGATTGGGCATGTTCGTTGCGAAAAACAAAGAAACGGTTCCGGTGGCAAAAACTCGTGCTTTGTATGCACCCCGATACCCGTTTTCGGAATGGGTGACGTGCCGCAACGGAATTGCGCGAAAACAACTCAAACATGAGTTTTGGACCTAAAGTAGTGGAGTGGGCATGTTCGTTGCGAAAAACGAAGAAATGGTTCCGGTGGCAAAAACTCGTGCTTTGTATGCACCCAATACCCGTTTTCGGAATGGGTGACGTGCGGGAACGAAATTGCACAAAAGCACCCCAAACATGAGTTTTGGACCTAAAGTTGTGGATTGGGCATGTTCGTTGCGAAAAACGAAGAAATGGTTCCGGTGGCAAAAACTCGTGCTTTGTATGCACCCGATACCTGTTTTCGGAATGGGTGACGTGCGGCAACGAAATTGCGCGAACTCAACCCAAACATGAGTTTTGGACCTAAATTAGTGGATTGGGCATGTTCGTTGCGAAAAACGAAGAAATGGTTCCGGTGGCAAAAACTCGTGCTTTGTATGCACCCCGATACCCGTTTTCGGAATAGGTGACGTGCGGCAACGGAATTGCGAGAAAACAACCCAAACATGAGTTTTGGACCTAAAGTAGTGGAGTGGGCATGTTCGTTGCGAAAAACGTAGAAATGGTTCCGGTGGCAAAAACTCGTGCTTTGTATGCACCCAATACCCGTTTTCGGAATGGGTGACGTGCGGGAACGAAATTGCACAAAAGCACCCCTAACATGAGTTTTGGACCTAAAGTTGTGGATTGGGCATGTTCGTTGCGAAAAATGAAGAAATGGTTCCGGTGGCAAAAACTCGTGCTTTGTATGCACCCCGATACCCGTTTTCGGAATGAGTGATGTGCGGCAACGGAATTGCGCGAAAACAACCCAAACATGAGTTTTAGTTCTAAAGTAGTGGAGTGGGCATGTTCGTTGCGAAAAACGAAGAAATGGTTCCGGTGGCAAAAACTCGTGCTTTGTATGCACCCAATGCCCGTTTTCGGAATGGGTGACGTGCGGGAACGAAATTGCACAAAAGCAACCCAAACATGAGTTTTGGACCTAAAGTAGTGGAGTGGGCATGTTCGTTGCGAAAAACGAAGAAATGGTTCCGGTGGCAAAAACTCGTGCTTTGTATGCACCCAATACCCGTTTTCGGAATGGGTGACGTGCGGGAACGAAATTGCACAAAAGCACCCCAAACATGAGTTTTGGACCTAAAGTTGTGGATTGGGCATGTTCGTTGCGTAAAACGAAGAAATGGTTCCAGTGGCAAAAACTCGTGATTTTTATGCACCCGATATCCGTTTTCGGAATGGGTGACGTGCGGCAACGAAATTGCGCGAAATCAACCCAAACATGAGTTTCGGACCTAAATTAGTGGATTGGGCATGTTCGTTGCGAAAAACGAAGAAATGGTTCCATTGGCAAAAACTCGTGCTTTGTATGCACCCCGATACCCGTTTTCGGAATGGGTGACGTGCGACAACGAAATTGTGTGAAACGATCCCAAACATGAGTTTTGAACCTAAAGTAGTGGAGTGGCATGTTCGTTGCGAAAAACGAAGAAATGGTTTCGGTGGCAAAAACTGAGTTTGTATGCACCCGATACCCGTTTTCGGAATGGGTGACGTGCGGCAACGAAATTGCGCGAAATCAACCCAAACATGAGTTTTGGACCTAAAGTAGTGGAGTGGGCATGTTCGTTGCGAAAAACGAAGAAATGGTTCCGGTGGCAAAAACTCGTGCTTTGTATGCACCCGATACCCGTTTTCGGAATGGGTGACGTGCGGCAACGAAATTGCGCGAAACCAACCCAAACATGAGTTTTGGACCTAAATTAGTGGATTGGGCATGTTCGTTGCGAAAAACGAAGAAATGGTTCAGGTGGCAAAAACTCGTGCTTTGTATGCACCCCGATACCCGTTTTCGGAATGGGTGACGTGCGGCAACGAAATTGTGCGAAACGATCCCAAACATGAGTTTTGGACCTAAAGTAGTGGCGTGGGCATGTTCGTTGCGAAAAACGAAGAAATGGTTTCGGTGGCAAAAACTGAGTTTGTATGCACCCGATACCCGTTTTCGGAATGGGTGACGTGCGGCAACGAAATTGCGCGAAATCAACCCAAACATGAGTTTTGGATCTAAAGTAGTGGAGTGGGCATGTTCGTTGCGAAAAACGAAGAAATGGTTCCGATGGCAAAAACTCGTGCTTTGTATGCACCCGATACCCGTTTTCGGAATGGGTGACGTGCTGCAACGAAATTGCGCGAAATCAACCCAAACATGAGTTTAGGACCTAAAGTAGTGGATTGGGCATGTTCGTTGCGAAAAACGAAGAAATGGTTCCGGTGGCAAAAACTCGTGCTTTGTATGCACCCCGATACCCGTTTTCGGAACGGGTGACGTGCCGCAACGGAATTGCGCGAAAACAACCCAAACATGAGTTTTGGACCTAAATTAGTGGAGTGGGCATGTTCGTTGCGAAAAACGAAGAAATGGTTCCGGTGGCAAAAACTCGTGCTTTGTATGCACCCAATGCCCGTTTTCGGAATGAGTGACGTGCGGGAACGAAATTGCACAAAAGCACCCCAAACATGAGTTTTGGACCTAAAGTTGTGGATTGGGCATGTTCGTTGCGAAAAACGAAGAAATGGTTCCGGTGGCAAAAACTCGTGCTTTGTATGCACCCGATACCCGTTTTCGGAATGGGTGACGTGCGACAACGAAATTGCGCGAAATCAACCCAAACATGAGTTTTGGACCTAAATTAGTGGATTGGTCATGTTCGTTGCGAAAAACGAAGAAATGGTTCCGGTGGCAAAAACTCGTGCTTTGTATGCACCCCGATACCCGTTTTCGGAATAGGTGACGTGCGGCAACGGAATTGCGCGAAAACAACCCAAACATGAGTTTTGGACCTAAAGTAGTGGAGTGGGCATGTTCGTTGCGAAAAACGTAGAAATGGTTCCGGTGGCAAAAACTCGTGCTTTGTATGCACCCAATACCCGTTTTCGGAATGGGTGACGTGCGGGAACGAAATTGCACAAAAGCACCCCTGACATGAGTTTTGGACCTAAAGTTGTGGATTGGGCATGTTCGTTGCGAAAAACGAAGAAATGGTTCCGGTGGCAAAAACTCGTGCTTTGTATGCACCCCGATACCCGTTTTCGGAACGGGTGACGTGCCGCAACGGAATTGCGCGAAAACAACCTAAACATGAGTTTTGGACCTAAAGTAGTGGAGTGGGCATGTTCGTTGCGAAAAACGAAGAAATGGTTCCGGTGGCAAAAACTCGTGCTTTGTATGCACCCAATGCCCGTTTTCGGAATGGGTGACGTGCGGGAACGAAATTGCACAAAAGCACCCCAAACATGAGTTTTGGACCTAAAGTTGTGGATTGGGCATGTTCGTTGCGAAAAACGAAGAAATGGTTCCGGTGGCAAAAACTCGTGCTTTGTATGCACCCGATACCCGTTTTCGGAATGGGTGACGTGATGAAGCTGAGGTGCCCGATCTTTCGGCGAGTAGAGATAATTCCGATTTGTCGGAAGATGACCCTTGCGATCCGACTACGACGAGCAAGCCCGAGGCGCCAATGCAATCGCTGAACCAACTCCCTGTGGTTACCGACCTTGCTGATGCGAGATCGGCCTGATCACGAAGATCGTTTCCTGTGCGCAATCGAAGAACGAACAAGAACAAGATGCGAGCAATCTAATCTATTACTCGAGGGTGGAGTTCTGAATACACGAAGACAGCGCAGATTTGCGCGTGTTCGAGAGTAGCTAAGGCTAACGTAAAACAAAACTCCGGAAATAAAGGAGGCGCAGCTCCTGAATAAATAGAGAGGGGGCGCAGCCCCTAGGGGCGGCCAACCCTAGGTCGTCCATTATGGGCCGCAATTGGTCTGGTCGTCTATTCTTCCGGGCCTTCGTTCTTTAACAACATGATGTAGTTCAATTCTCTTGCACGGGCCCGAGTCACTGGCCCAGGTGGAAGGGGTGGCGCCTGGGCTGGAGAAGGTGCTGCTGGTGTAGATGTGCTCGTGTTGGTGTTGATGTCCGCATCATCCTCCCCTTCTTGAACTGAAGTCGTCCTCGACGGCAACTCCTCATCTTCTCCCGCATACGGTTTCAAATCTGCAACATTAAAACTAGTGGAAACACCAAACTCCGCAGGTAGGTCGAGGGTATAAGCATTATCATTAATCTTGGTTAGTATCTTAAAAGGACCAGCAGCACGAGGCATCAATTTAGAACGGCGCAAAGTAGGAAAACGATCCTTTCTCAAATGCAACCAAACCATATCACCAGGTTCAAAAGTAACATGTTTTCTTCCTTTACTACCAGCAACCTGATTTTTTGTATTAGTAGCAGCAATGTTCTGTTTCGTTTGTTCATGTATGGTAATCATTTGTTCAACATGTGCAGAAGCATCTACATGTGGGGCGTTCGCAGCATTAAGTGAAATCAAATCAATAGGTGCCCTAGGAATGTAACCATAAACAATCTGGAAATGGCACATCTTTGTAGAAGAATGCGTGGCATGATTGTAAGCAAATTCAACATGAGGCAAGCAATCCTCCCAACGTCTCAAATTCTTGTCTAAAACAGCCCTAAGCATGGTAGATAAAGTTCTATTTACTACCTCAGTTTGTCCATCAGTCTGAGGGTGACAAGTAGTGCTAAACAACAATTTAGTTCCCAATTTATTCGGAGCCATTTTAGAGAATCTATCAACAACCACAAAAATACTATCCCTCCCCTTCTTAGTTCTAGGCAAGCCCAAAACAAAGTCCATAGAGATATCAAGCCAAGGAGAAGAAGGGACAGGCAAAGGCATATACAAACCATGGTTGTTCAACCGTGACTTAGCTTTCTGACAAGTAGTGCAGCGTGCAACAAGGCGCTCCACATCAGCGCGCATCCGAGGCCAAAAGAAGTGGGCAGCCAACACCTCATGTGTCTTGTAGACGCCAAAATTCCCCATGAGACCGCCTCCATGCGCTTCCTGTAACAACAAAAGACGAACCGAGCTAGCTGGAACACACAGCTTGTTAGCGCGAAACAGGAACCCATCCTGTATGTGAAATTTGCCCCATGGTTTCCCATTAATACAATGGCCGAAAGCATCTTTAAAATCAGCATCGTCAACATATTGATCCTTCAAAGTGTCCAAACCAAAGATTTTAAAATCTAACTGTGACAGCATGGTATAGCGACGAGACAAAGCATCAGCAATAACATTGTCCTTCCCGTTCTTGTGTTTAATAATGTAAGGAAAGGACTCAATGAATTGTACCCATTTAGCATGACGACGGTTCAGATTTGTTTGGGTACGAATATGTTTTAAAGCCTCATGATCAGAATGGATTATAAACTCACGATGCCAAAGATAGTGCTGCCATGTATGCAAAGTGCGCACTAAAGCGTAAAGCTCCTTATCATAAGTAGAATATTTCAGACTAGCACCGCTTAATTTTTCACTAAAATAAGCAACTGGTTTTCCTTCTTGTAACAAAACAGCACCTAGCCCAATACCGCTAGCATCGCATTCAAGCTCAAACACTTTATTAAAATCAGGCAATTGCAATAGGGGAGCTTGGGTTAACTTATCTTTCAAAGTGCTGAACGCTACCTCCTGCGAATCACTCCAAGCAAACGGCACATCTTTCTTTGTAAGCTCATGTAGAGGCGCTGCAATGGAGCTAAAATCACGAACAAATCTGCGGTAGAAACCGGCAAGTCCAAGAAAGCTCCGAATTTGTGTGACCGTCGTCGGTGTAGGCCACTCCCGAATGGCAGCAATCTTGCTGCTATCCACCTCAATGCCCTGCGGAGTAACCACATAACCAAGAAACGAGACACGTTGCGTGCAAAATGTGCACTTTTCCATGTTACCAAACAAGCGAGCAGCACGCAAAGCGTCAAAAACAGCACGCAAATGTTCTAAATGCTCCTCTATAGACTTGCTGTAAATAAGGATATCATCGAAATAAACAACAACAAACAAACCTATGAAGGCCCGTAGAACTTCGTTCATTAAACGCATAAAGGTGCTGGGAGCATTAGTCAATCCAAATGGCATAACCAACCATTCATATAAACCAAATTTCGTTTTAAAAGCCGTTTTCCATTCATCACCGAGTTTCATTCTAATCTGATGGTAACCGCTACGCAAATCAACCTTAGAAAAAATAACGGCACCACTAAGCTCATCTAGCATATCATCAAGGCGTGGAATAGGATATCGATAACGAACTGTGATGTTATTAATAGCACGACAATCTACGCACATACGCCATGACCCATCTTTCTTTGGGACCAGTAAAACAGGAACCGAGCAAGGGCTAAGAGACTCACGAATGTAACCCTTATCAAGCAGTGTCTGCACCTGGCGCTGGATCTCCTTCGTCTCATCTGGATTTGTACGGTACGGGGCGCGGTTAGGAAGAGAAGCGCCGGGGATGAGATCGATCTGATGCTCAATGCCACGGAGGGGAGGAAGACCCGGTGGTAAGTCCGTAGGATAAACATCAGCATACTCCTGCAAAAGGTTAACAACAGCAGGGGGTATATCCAAAGACGGTGCATCCTCAAGCGGAACAAGCATTCGCGAGCATACAAGTGCATAACAGGGCATATGAGCTTCATGGAGATCATCAAAATCAGCACGTGTAGCAAGTAAAACAGGAGAGTGCAACTTGATTTCAGATTTAATAGGTGCGGCTGATGTCGATTTGACTTGTTGTGCAGTTTTAGCAGCCCTAGTAAGATCATCTTTCAAAATTTGGTCAGGGGTCATTGGATGTATAATTATTTTCTGGCCTTTAAACATGAAAGAATAATGATTTGAACGACCATGATGTAAACTATCAGTATCATATTGCCAAGGTCGACCTAATAACAAAGAGCATGCTTCCATAGGAATAACATCGCAATCAGCATAATCAGAATAAGAACCCAGCGAAAAGGGGACACGTACCGAACGTGTTACCTTTATTTTACCACCATCATTAAGCCATTGAATGTGATACGGATGTGGATGTGTGCGAGTGGGCAAGGATAATTTCTCTACCAACGCTGTACTTGCCAAATTGTTGCAGCTGCCACTATCGATGATGATGCGAATCGACCGTTCGTGCACGACGCCCTTGGTATGGAATAGAGTGTGTCGCTGATTTTTTTCGGCCTGGGCAACCTGTGTGCTGAGAACACGATGCACAACAAGACTCTCATACCTATCGGCGTCGATAGGATCAACGTGGACTTCCTCATTTTCTGCATGGTTAGTGGCAATCATAGCATGACTAGTTTCCTCAGAATCACTGGCTGAAGAGTACTCACCATTGTCACGTATAAGCAAGGTACGCTTGTTTGGGCAGTCCCGAATCATATGCCCAAACCCTCTACAACGATGGCACTGAATATCCCGTGTACGTCCTGTGGAAGAAGCGGCGCCTTTGGCAGGGGGCGCCACTGGCTTGGTCGTCCCTGTGCGCGATGTAGTGCTAGGCGTAGAAGGTGCAGGGCTGGAAGGAGTTGAGTTGTGTGTTGGACCCCGGCCTGCAAGAGAGTTAGTATATGTCTTTGATCGTCGTCCCTGCACTTCACGTTCAGCTTTGCAAGCATATTCAAACAATGTGGTTATATCAAAATAATCCTTATAATCAAGTATATCCTGAATTTCCCTGTTCAAACCACCACGAAAACGCGCCATAGCAGCGTCATCCGACTCAACTAAACCACAACGAAGCATACCCTTTTGTAACTCCTGGTAATAATCCTCAACAGACTGTGAACCTTGTTGAAAACGCTGCATTTTGTTAAGCAAATCACGAGCATAATAGGAAGGAACAAATCTGTGGCGCATGGCAGTTTTTAATTGGGTCCAAGTAATGACACTGTTAATGGGAAGTTTTTGTTTATACTCACGCCACCAAATTAAAGCAAAATCAGTAAATTCACTAATGGCAGCCTTCACTTGGCTATTAGCAGGAATATCATGGCATGAAATTTTTTGTTCTACCTCTAATTCCCAATCAAGATATGCAGCAGGATCATATTTACCATTAAAAGATGGAATTTTAAGTTTAATCTTAGAAAATAAGTCATTAGGGGGATGACGAACCACACGACGTGCACGACCACGGCGATCTCCATCGTCCTGCTCAGTGTCACCGCCGTATTCCTGCTCCATCTTTGTGGTCAGTGCATCAAGGCGTGCTAGGATGGTGTCGAGTGTGGTGCGAGTCGCCGTTTGAGCAAGGTCAAGTTGGTTGAAACGCTCGGTCGTCGAAGTGATCGTTGAATCAAGCCGTTCATGCATCGTCCTAATGTCAGCAGCAAGTCCATCAACTTGTCCCCTTACTTCCTGCAACTGGGCATCCACCATGTCGTGTGCTCCTGCCATAGTTAGCGCAAACACCAAAAGGAGAAAAACCAACGACAAAAACAGGGGTGTACTGCTCACAAGGCGCTCACACTAGTGCTGTTATCAAGTTCTTATCCGTTCTTACCAAGCCACAGTGGTGAACTGCAACCAACAGGTGGAACCGGTGAAAGATTGGATGAGCGATTGCGTGAAGAAACAGAAACCTGCTCGTCGGAGAAATATGTGGAGTTGTGGGTAGGCTGCACTCAAGTCAAGGATTAGCACGATCAAACAATAATGCAAAGTTGAATTATAGTGCAAAACACGAAACTATATTGCTGGCCACAGGTGCAAAGGATGGATGGAACTAGCAGAATGGCAGTACCGTAAATATTGTACTAGTGATGCCAAAAAAGCACTAGTAGAAATCACAGGTGATTTTGTTTTTCTTTTTTGTATGATTTTTTTGAAATTTTTCTCAGCACAAGAAGCAACAAGATAGAAGCTACACGAAGTTTCACCTAAAACAGATATCAGATGTGGTCTACAGAAAATCAGGAAGTTCTCTGAAAAGCGTGCGAGAACTTTGACGGATTTTTTTCTTAATTTTCCTGAATTTTTTTGACAATTTTGTCGAACCCCAAACAGACCGTAGGTAAGTTTGGCCGGCCTCAGAATGATGTCAACTAGCTCCTGTAAAAATTTCAGATTTTTTGGACACCCGAGCGAAAAGTTATGCCCGGTTTACGGAAGGTTCCTCAAGTTACGTTTTAAAAACGACCGGGATGAAACAAACGTATCCTTTCTCCTTCGTTTTCTTTTTTTTTTGTTTCTGTTTTTTTTTTGATGTAACCGAAGGAGAAAAACAAGGAAGCGGTCATTGACTCGGTTTGTTTTTTTTTGTAACCGAAGGAGAAAATCAAGGAAACGGCCGTTGACTCGGTTTGTTTTTTCTGTTTTTTTTGACGTAACCGAAGGAGAAAAACAAGGAAACAATGTTGACTCGGTTTGTGGCATGATCAAACGGGAGATGGTGGCGGCGCTAGGGTTTGAATGGTGGAAGAACACAATGCAACCAGCAACAAATGACGCGAAAGCACACAAATTCAACAATGCAGATTATTGAAAGAAGGTGCGAGGCTCAAAAGGGTGCTGGGATAAGATCTAACCTGAATTTTTATGCGGTTTTGTGGACTGTAGGAAAAAAAACGCTCGATAAACCCACCGATCAACCTGGAAATCTGATACCAATTGATGAAGCTGAGGTGCCCGATCTTTCGGCGAGTAGAGATAATTCCGATTTGTCGGAAGATGACCCTTGCGATCCGACTACGACGAGCAAGCCCGAGGCGCCAATGCAATCGCTGAACCAACTCCCTGTGGTTACCGACCTTGCTGATGCGAGATCGGCCTGATCACGAAGATCGTTTCCTGTGCGCAATCGAAGAACGAACAAGAACAAGATGCGAGCAATCTAATCTATTACTCGAGGGTGGAGTTCTGAATACACGAAGACAGCGCAGATTTGCGCGTGTTCGAGAGTAGCTAAGGCTAACGTAAAACAAAACTCCGGAAATAAAGGAGGCGCAGCTCCTGAATAAATAGAGAGGGGGCGCAGCCCCTAGGGGCGGCCAACCCTAGGTCGTCCATTATGGGCCGCAATTGGGCTGGTCGTCTATTCTTCCGGGCCTTCGTTCTTTAACAACATGATGTAGTTCAATTCTCTTGCACGGGCCCGAGTCACTGGCCCAGGTGGAAGGGGTGGCGCCTGGGCTGGAGAAGGTGCTGCTGGTGTAGATGTGCTCGTGTTGGTGTTGATGTCCGCATCATGACGTGCGGCAACGAAATTGAGCGAAATCAACCCAAACATGAGTTTTGGACCTAAATTAGTGGATTGGGCATGTTCGTTGCGAAAAACGAAGAAATGGTTCCGGTGGCAAAAACTCGTGCTTTGTATGCACCCCGATACCCGTTTTCGGAATAGGTGACGTGCGGCAACGGAATTGCGCGAAAACAACCCAAACATGAGTTTTGGACCTAAAGTAGTGGAGTGGGCATGTTCGTTGCGAAAAACGTAGAAATGGTTCCGGTGGCAAAAACTCGTGCTTTGTATGCACCCAATACCCGTTTTCGGAATGGGTGACGTGCGGGAACGAAATTGCACAAAAGCACCCCAAACATGAGTTTTGGACCTAAAGTTGTGGATTGGGCATGTTCGTTGCGAAAAACGAAGAAATGGTTCCGGTGGCAAAAACTCGTGCTTTGTATGCACCCCGATACCCGTTTTCGGAATGAGTGACGTGCGGCAACGGAATTGCGCGAAAACAACCCAAACATGAGTTTTGGTTCTAAAGTAGTGGAGTGGGCATGTTCGTTGCGAAAAACGAAGAAATGGTTCCGGTGGCAAAAACTCGTGCTTTGTATGCACCCAATGCCCGTTTTCGGAATGGGTGACGTGCGGGAACGAAATTGCACAAAAGCACCCCAAACATGAGTTTTGGACCTAAAGTTGTGGATTGGGCATGTTCGTTGCGAAAAACGAAAAAATGGTTCCGGTGGCAAAAACTCGTGCTTTGTATGCACCCCGATACCCGTTTTCGGAATGGGTGACGTGCGGCAACGGAATTGCGCGAAAACAACCCAAACACGAGTTTTGGACCTAAAGTAGTGGAGTGGGCATGTTCGTTGCGAAAAACGAAGAAATGGTTCCGGTGGCAAAAACTCGTGCTTTGTATGCACCCAATACCCGTTTTCGGAATGGGTGACGTGCGGGAACGAAATTGCACAAAAGCACCCCAAACATGAGTTTTGGACCTAAAGTTGTGGATTGGGCATGTTCGTTGCGTAAAACGAAGAAATGGTTCCAGTGGCAAAAACTCGTGATTTCTATGCACCCGATACCCGTTTTCGGAATGGGTGACGTGCGGCAACGAAATTGCGCGAAATCAACCCAAACATGAGTTTCGGACCTAAATTAGTGGATTGGGCATGTTCGTTGCGAAAAACGAAGAAATGGTTCCATTGGCAAAAACTCGTGCTTTGTATGCGATACCCGTTTTCGGAATGGGTGACGTGCGACAACGAAATTGTGCGAAACGATCCCAAACATGAGTTTTGGACCTAAAGTAGTGGAGTGGCATGTTCGTTGCGAAAAACGAAGAAATGGTTTCGGTGGCAAAAATTGAGTTTGTATGCACCCGATACCCGTTTTCGGAATTGGTGACGTGCGGCAACGAAATTGCGCGAAATCAACTGATGAGGACATCAACACCAACACGAGCACATCTACACCAGCAGCACCTTCTCCAGCCCAGGCACCATCTTCCCCAGTCCAGGCGCCACCCCTTCCACCTGGGCCAGTGACTCGGGCCCGTGCAAGAGAATTGAACTACATCATGTTGTTAAAGAACGAAGGCCCGGAAGAATAGACGACCAGCCCAATTGCGGCCCATTATGGACGACCTAGGGTTGGCCGCCCCTAGGGCTGCGCCCCCTCTCTATTTATACAGGAGCTGCGCCTCCTTTATTTTCCGAGTTTTGTTTTACATTTGCTTTAGCTACTCTCGAACACGCGCAAATCTGCGCTGTCTTCGTGTATTCAGAACTCCACCCTCGAGTAATAGATTAGATTGCTCGCATCTTTTTCTTGTTCGTTCTTCGATTGCGCACAGGAAACGATCTTCGTGATCAGGCCGATCTCGCATCAGCAAGGTCGGTAACCACAGGGAGTTGGTTCAGCGATTGCATTGGCGCCTCGGGCTTGCTCGTCGTAGTCGGATCGCAAGGGTCAACTTCCGCCAAATCGGAATTATCTCTACTCGCCGAAAGATCGGGCACCTCAGCTACATCAATTGGTATCAGATTTCCAGGTTGATCGGTGAGTTTATCGAGTGTTTTTTTTCCTACAGTCCACAAAACCACATAAAAATTCAGGTTAGACCTTATCCCAGCACCCTTTTGAGCCTCGCACTTTCTTTCAATAATCTGCATTGTTGAATTTGTGTGCTTTCGCGTCATTTGTTGCTGGTTGCATTGTGTTCTTCCACCATTCAAATCCTAGCGCCGCCACCATCTCCCCTTTGATCACGCCACAAACCGAGTCAACATTGTTTCCTTGTTTTTCTCCTTCGGTTACGTCAAAAAAAAACAGAAAAAAACAAACCGAGTCAACGGCCGTTTCCTTGTTTTTCTCCTTCGGTTACGAAAAAAACAGAAAAAAAACCGAGTCAACATCGTTTCCTTGTTTTTCTCCTTCGGTTACGTCAAAAAAAAACAGAAACAAAAAAAACAACGAAGGAGAAAGGATACGGTTGTTTCATCCCGGTCGTTTGAAAACATAACTTGAGGTACCTTCCTTAAACCGGGCATAACTTTTCGCTCGGGTGTCCGAAAAATCTGAAATTTTTACAGGAGCTAGTTGACACCATTCTGAGGCCGGCCAAACTCACCTTTGGTCTGTTTGGGTTCGACAAAATTGTCAAAAAAATTCAGGAAAATAAAGAAAAAAATCCGTCAAAGTTCTCGCACGCTTTTCAGAGAACTTTCTGATTTTCTGTAGACCACATTTGAACTCTGTTTTAGGTGAAACTTCGTGTAGCTCCTATTTTGTTGCTTCTTGTGCTGAGAAAAATATCAAAAAAATCATACAAAAAAGAAAAACAAAATCACTTGTGATTCCTACTAGTGGCCTCGCTAGTACAATATTTACGGTACTGCCATTCTGCTAGTTCCATCCGTCCTTTGCACTTGTGGCCAGCAATATAGTTTCGTGTTTTGCACTATAATTCAACTTTGCATTATTGTTTGGTCGTGCTAATCCTTGACTTGAGTGCAGCCTACCCAGAACTCCACATATTTCTACGACGAGTAGGTTTCTGTTTCTCCAGGCAATCGCTCATCCAATCTTTCACCGGTTCCACCTGTTGGTTGCAGTTCACCACTGTGGCTTGGTAAGAACGGATAAGAATTTGATAACAGCACTAGTGTGAGCGCCTTGTGAGCAGTACACCCCTGTTTTTGTCGTTTTTTTTTTGGTGTTTTGGTGTTTGCGCTAACTATGGCAGGAGCACATGACACGGTGGATGCCCAGTTGCTGGAAGTAAAGGGACAAGTTGATGGACTTGCTGATGACATTAGGACGATGCATGAACGGCTTGATTCAACGGTCACTTCGACGACCGAGCGTTTCAACCAGCTTGACCTTGCTCAAACGGCGACTCGCACCACACTCGACACCATCCTGGCACGCCTTGATGCGTTGACCACAAAGATGGAGCAGGACTACGGCGGTGACACTGAGTGGGACGATGGAGATCGCCGTGGTCGTGCACGCCGTGTGGTTCGTAATCCCCCTAATGACTTATTTTCTAAGATTAAATTTAAAATTCCACCTTTTAATGGCAAATATGATCCTGCTTCATATCTTGATTGGGAGTTAGAGGTTGAACAAAAATTTTCATGCCATGATATTGCTGCACATTCTCAGGTTAAAGCTGCTATTAGTGAATTTACTGATTTTGCTTTAATTTGGTGGCGTGAGTTTAAAATAAAACATCCCACTACCATTCCAACCACTTGGGATCAGTTGAAAGCTGCGATGCGACATCGATTTGTGCCTTCGTATTATGCTCGTGATTTGCTTAATAAAATGCAGTGTTTTCAGCAAGGTTCTCAATCTGTTGAGGACTATTTCCAGGAGTTACAAAAAGGTATGATTCGTTGTGGGATATTGGAGGACAACGACGCTGCTATGGCACGTTTTCGTGGTGGTTTAAACCGTGAAATCCAAGATATACTTGATTATAAGGAATATTATGATATGACTACTTTATTTGAATATGCTTGCAAAGCTGAACGTGAAGTGCAGGGACGCCGCTCGAGGCAATATTCTAACCCTTTTGCAGGACGAAGCTCGACATCCACCTCAGCACCAGTTCCCCCTGCGCCATCCACGTCCACCACTACTCCACGCGAGAAGACGACCAAACCAGCCAGCACTGCCCCACCCACAGGTCGTACACGGGATATTCAGTGTCATCGCTGTAGAGGATTTGGCCATGTGATTCGGGACTGTCCAAACAAGCGCACTTTACTCATTCGTGACGATGGTGAGTACTCTTCCGCTAGTGATTCTGAAGAAATTGAACATGCACTACTTGCCACTGACCATGCAGCTAAGGCGGAGGTACATGTCAACCCGGGCGACGCTGATAGGTATGAAAGTCTTGTTGTGCAGCGTGTTCTCAGTACACAGGTCGCTTTGCCCGAGAAGAATCAGCGACACACTCTGTTCCATACAAAGGGTGTTGTGCAGGAGCGGTCAATTCGCATCATTATCGACAGCGGCAGTTGCAACAATTTGGCGAGTACCATGCTGGTCGAAAAGTTGTCGTTACCCACTCGTAAGTATCCGAACCCATATCACATTCAATGGCTTAATGATGGTGGTAAAATAAAAATCACGCGTTCCGTGCGAGTTCCTTTCTCCATGGGTGCTTATTCTGATTTTGTTGATTGTGATGTTATTCCCATGGAAGCATGCTCTTTGTTACTTGGTCGACCTTGGCAATATGATACTGATAGCTTGCATCATGGTCGTTCGAATCATTATTCTTTCATTTTTAAGGGTCAGAAAATAATTATACATCCAATGACACCTGAACAAATTGTTAAAGATGATCTTGCCCGAGCTGCTATAACTGCTAAACAACTTGATCCATCGCCCTCTGTTCCTTCTGAAATTAAGTTGAAGGCTCCTGTTTTACTTGCTACACGTGCTGATTTTGATGATCTACACGGTGCTCATTTGCCATGCTATGCACTTGTATGCTCTAGTGTCCTCATTTCACTTGATGATGCACCATCTTTGGCTATTCCCCCTATGGTTGCTAACCTTTTGCAGGAGTACGCTGATGTCTTTCCCAAAGACTTACCACCGGGTCTCCCACCGCTTCGTGGCATTGAGCACCAGATCGACCTCATTCCCGGTGCACAGCTTCCAAACCGCGCACCATACCGTACAAATCCGGATGAGACGAAGGAGATTCAGCGCCAGGTACAGGCGTTGCTTGACAAAGGATACATTCGTGAGTCTCTTAGCCCTTGCTCTGTTCCTGTGTTACTTGTTCCCAAGAAGGATGGGTCATGGCGTATGTGTGTAGACTGTCGTGCTATTAATAATATCACTATTCGTTATCGCTATCCTATACCACGCCTTGATGATATGCTAGATGAGCTTAGTGGTGCCATTATTTTCACTAAGATTGATTTGCGTAGTGGTTACCACCAGATTAGAATGAAACTGGGTGATGAATGGAAAACAGCCTTCAAAACGAAATTTGGTTTATATGAATGGTTGGTTATGCCGTTTGGATTGACTAATGCTCCCAGCACTTTTATGCGAGTGATGAATGAAGTTCTGAGGCCCTTCATAGGATTGTTTGTGGTTGTTTATTTCGATGATATCCTTATTTACAGCAAATCTAAAAAAGAGCATTTGGAACATTTAAGTGCTGTTTTTGATGCATTGCGTGCCGCCCAGTTATTCGCTAACATGGAAAAATGCATCTTTTGCACACGACGTGTCTCGTTTCTTGGTTATGTTGTTACTCCACAGGGCATTGAGGTGGATAGCAGCAAGATTGCTGCCATTCGGGAGTGGCCTACACCGACGACGGTCACACAAATTCGGAGCTTTCTTGGACTTGCCGGTTTCTACCGCAGATTTGTTCGTGATTTTAGCTCCATTGCAGCGCCTCTACATGAGCTTACAAAGAAAGATGTGCCATTTGCTTGGAGTGATTCGCAGGAGGAAGCGTTCAGCACTTTGAAAGATAAGTTAACCCAAGCTCCCCTATTGCAATTGCCTGATTTTAATAAAGTATTTGAGCTTGAATGCGATGCTAGCGGTATTGGGCTAGGTGCTGTTTTATTACAAGAAGGAAAACCAGTTGCTTATTTTAGTGAAAAATTAAGCGGTGCTAGTCTGAAATATTCTACTTATGATAAGGAGCTTTACGCGTTAGTGCGCACTTTACATACATGGCAGCACTATCTTTGGCATCGTGAGTTCATAATTCATTCTGATCATGAGGCTTTAAAACATATTCGTACCCAAACAAATCTGAACCGTCGTCATGCTAAATGGGTAGAATTCATTGAGTCTTTTCCTTACATTATTAAACACAAGAACGGGAAGGACAATGTTATTGCTGATGCTTTGTCTCGTCGCTATACCATGCTGTCACAGTTAGATTTTAAAATCTTTGGTTTGCACACTGTAAAAGATCAATATGTTGACGATGCTGATTTTAAAGATGCTTTCGGCCATTGTATTAATTGGAAACCATGGGGCAAATTTCACATACAGGATGGGTTCCTGTTTCGCGCTAACAAGCTGTGTGTTCCAGCTAGCTCGGTTCGTCTTTTGTTGTTACAGGAAGCACATGGAGGCGGTCTCATGGGGCACTTTGGCGTCTACAAGACACATGAGGTGTTGGCTGCCCACTTCTTTTGGCCTCGGATGCGCGCTGATGTTGAGCGCCTTGTTGCACGCTGCACTACTTGTCAGAAAGCTAAGTCACGGTTGAACAACCATGGTTTGTATATGCCTTTGCCTGTTCCTACTTCCCCTTGGATTGATATTTCGATGGATTTTGTTTTGGGATTGCCTAGAACTAAGAAGGGGAGGGATAGCATTTTTGTGGTTGTTGATCGATTCTCCAAAATGGCTCATTTCATACCTTGTCATAAGACTGATGATGCTAGCAATGTTGCTGAATTGTTTTTTAGAGAGATTATTCGTTTGCACGGTATTCCCAATACAATAGTCTCGGATCGTGATGCCAAGTTTCTGAGTCATTTTTGGAGATCTCTGTGGAATAAATTAGGAACTAAATTGCTGTTTAGCACCACTTGTCACCCTCAGACTGATGGTCAAACTGAGGTAGTTAATCGAACTCTGTCTACCATGCTTAGGGCTGTTTTAGACAAAAATTTGAAACGTTGGGAGGATTGCTTACCTCATGTTGAGTTTGCTTATAATCATGCAACACATTCTTCTACAAAGATGTGCCCTTTTCAAATTGTTTATGGTTACATTCCTAGGGCGCCTATTGCTTTGTTTTCGCTTGATGCTACGGACGCCCCACACATAGATGCTCTTGCACATGTTGAACAAATGATTAATCTCCATGAACAAACTCAACAAAACATTGCTGCTGCTAATGCTAAATATCAGATTACTGGTAGTAAAGGCCGGAAACTAGTTACTTTCGAACCTGGTGATATGGTTTGGTTGCATTTGAGAAAGGATCGTTTTCCTACTTTGCGCCGTTCTAAATTGATGCCTCGTGCTGCTGGTCCTTTTAAGGTACTAACCAAGATTAATGATAATGCTTATATCCTTGACCTGCCTGCGGAGTTTGGTGTTTCCACTAGTTTTAATGTTGCAGATTTGAAACCGTATGCGGGAGAAGATGAGGAGTTGCCGTCGAGGACGACTTCAGTTCAAGAAGGGGAGGATGATGAGGACATCAACACCAACACGAGCACATCTACACCAGCAACACCTTCTCCAGCCCAGGCACCATCTTCCCCAGTCCAGGCGCCACCCCTTCCACCTGGGCCAGTGACTCGGGCCCGTGCAAGAGAATTGAACTACATCATGTTGTTAAAGAACGAAGGCCCGGAAGAATAGACGACCAGCCCAATTGCGGCCCATTATGGACGACCTAGGGTTGGCCGCCCCTAGGGCTGCGCCCCCTCTCTATTTATACAGGAGCTGCGCCTCCTTTATTTTCCGAGTTTTGTTTTACATTAGCTTTAGCTACTCTCGAACACGCGCAAATCTGCGCTGTCTTCGTGTATTCAGAACTCCACCCTCGAGTAATAGATTAGATTGCTCGCATCTTTTTCTTGTTCGTTCTTCGATTGCGCACAGGAAACGATCTTCGTAATCAGGCCGATCTCGCATCAGCAAGGTCGGTAACCACAGGGAGTTGGTTCAGCGATTGCATTGGCGCCTCGGGCTTGCTCGTCGTAGTCGGATCGCAAGGGTCAACTTCCGCCAAATCGGAATTATCTCTACTCGCCGAAAGATCGGGCACCTCAGCTACATCATCAACCCTAACATGAGTTTTGGACCTAAATTAGTGGAGTGGGCATGTTCGTTGCGAAAAACGAAGAAATGGTTCCGGTGGCAAAAACTCGTGCTTTGTATGCACCCGATGGGTGACGTGCGGCAACGAAATTGCGCGAAATCAACCCAAACATGAGTTTATGACCTAAAGTAGTGGATTGGGCATGTTCGTTGCGAAAAACGAAGAAATGGTTCCGGTGGCAAAAACTCGTGCTTTGTATGCACCCGATACCCGTTTTCGGAATGGGTGACGTGCGGCAACGGAATTGCGCGAAAACAACCCAAACATGAGTTTTGGAGCTAAAGTAGTGGAGTGGGCATGTTCGTTGCGAAAAACGAAGAAATGGTTCCGGTGGCAAAAACTCGTGCTTTGTATGCACCCGATACCCGTTTTCGGAATGGGTGACGTGCGGCAACGAAATTGCGCGAAATCAACCCAAACATGAGTTTTGGACCTAAATTAGTGGATTGGGCATGTTCGTTGCGAAAAACGAAGAAATGGTTCCATTGGCAAAAACTCGTGCTTTGTATGCACCCCGATACCCGTTTTCGGAATGGGTGACGTGCGACAACGAAATTATGCGAAACGATCCCAAACATGAGTTTTGGACCTAAAGTAGTGGAGTGGCATGTTCGTTGCGAAAAACGAAGAAATGGTTTCGGTGGCAAAAATTGAGTTTGTATGCACCCGATACCCGTTTTCGGAATTGGTGACGTGCGGCAACGAAATTGCGCGAAATCAACCCAAACATGAGTTTTGGACCTAAAGTAGTGGAGTGGGCATGTTCGTTGCGAAAAACGAAGAAATGGTTGCGGTGGCAAAAACTCGTGCTTTGTATGCACCCGATACCCGTTTTCGGAATGGGTGACGTGCGGCAACGAAATTGCGCGAAATCAACCCAAACATGAGTTTATGACATAAAGTAGTGGATTGGGCATGTTCGTTGTGAAAAACGAAGAAATGGTTCCGGTGGCAAAAACTCGTGCTTTGTATGCACCCGATACCCGTTTTCGGAATAGGTGACGTGCGGCAACGAAATTGCGCGAAAACAACCCAAACTTGAGTTTTGGACCTAAAGTAGTGGAGTGGGCATGTTCGTTGCGAAAAACGAAGAAATGGTTCCGGTGGCAAAAACTCGCGCTTTGTATGCACCCGATACCCGTTTTCGGAATGGGTGACGTGCTGGAACGAAATTGCGCGAAATCAACCCAAACATGAGATTTGGACCTAAAGTTGTGGATTGGGCATGTTCGTTGCGAAAAACGAAGAAATGGTTCAGGTGGCAAAAACTCGTGCTTTGTATGCACCCCGATACCCGTTTTCGGAATGGGTGACGTGCGGCAACGAAATTGTGCGAAACGATCCCAAACATGAGTTTTGGACCTAAAGTAGTGGAGTGGGCATGTTCGTTAAGAAAAACGAATAAATGGTTTCGGTGGCAAAAACTGAGTTTGTATGCACCCAATACCCGTTTTCGGAATGGGTGACGTGCGGCAACGAAATTGCGCGAAATCAACCCAAACATGAGTTTTGGACCTAAAGTAGTGGAGTGGGCATGTTCGTTGCGAAAAATGAGGAAATGGTTCCGGTGACAAAAACTCGTGCTTTGTATGCACCCGATACCCGTTTTTGGAATGGGTGACGTGCTGCAACGAAATTGCGCGAAATCAACCCAAACATGAGTTTAGGACCTAAAGTAGTGGATTGGGCATGTTCGTTGCGAAAAACGAAGAAATGGTTCCGGTGGCAAAAACTCGTGCTTTGTATGCACCCCGATACCCGTTTTCGGAATGGGTGACGTGCGGCAACGGAATTGCGCGAAAACAACCCAAACATGAGTTTTGGACCTAAATAGTGGAGTGGGCATGTTCGTTGCGAAAAACGAAGAAATGGTTCCGGTGGCAAAAACTCGTGCTTTGTATGCACCCAATGCCCGTTTTCGGAATGGGTGATGTGCGGGAACGAAATTGCACAAAAGCACCCCAAACATGAGTTTTGGACCTAAAGTTGTGGATTGGGCATGTTCGTTGCGAAAAACGAAGAAATGGTTCCGTTGGCAAAAACTCGTGCTTTGTATGCACCCGATACCCATTTTCGGAATGGGTGACGTGCGGCAACGAAATTACGCGAAATCAACCCAAACATGAGTTTTGGACCTAAAGTAGTGGATTGGGCATGTTCGTTGCGAAAAACGAAGAAATGGTTCCGGTGGCAAAAACTCGTGCTTTGTATGCACCCGATACCCGTTTTCGGAATGGGTGACGTGCGGCAACGGAATTGCGCGAAAACAACCCAAACATGAGTTTTGGACCTAAAGTAGTGGAGTGGGCATGTTCGTTGCGAAAAACGAAGAAATGGTTCCGGTGGCAAAAACTCGTGCTTTGTATGCACCCGATACCCGTTTTCGGAATGGGTGACGTGCGGCAACGAAATTGCGCGAAATCAACCCAAACATGAGTTTTGGACCTAAATTAGTGGATTGGGCATGTTCGTTGCGAAAAACGAATAAATGGTTCCATTGGCAAAAACTCGTGCTTTGTATGCACCCCGATACCCGTTTTCGGAATGGGTGACGTGCGACAACGAAATTGTGCGAAACGATCCCAAACATGAGTTTTGGACCTAAAGTAGTGGAGTGGCATGTTCGTTGCGAAAAACGAAGAAATGGTTTCGGTGGCAAAAATTGAGTTTGTATGCACCCGATACCCGTTTTCGGAATTGGTGACGTGCGGCAACGAAATTGCGCGAAATCAACCCAAACATGAGTTTTGGACCTAGAGTAGTGGAGTGGGCATGTTCGTTGCGAAAAACGAAGAAATGGTTCCGGTGGCAAAAACTCGTGCTTTGTATGCACCCGATACCCGTTTTCGGAATGGGTGACGTGCGGCAACGAAATTGCGCGAAATCAACCCAAACATGAGTTTATGACATAAAGTAGTGGATTGGGCATGTTCGTTGCGAAAAACGAAGAAATGGTTCCGGTGGCAAAAACTCGTGCTATGTATGCACCCGATACCCGTTTTCGGAATAGGTGACGTGCGGCAACGAAATTGCGCGAAAACAACCCAAACTTGAGTTTTGGACCTAAAGTAGTGGAGTGGGCATGTTCGTTGCGAAAAACGAAGAAATGGTTCTGGTGGCAAAAACTCGTGCTTTGTATGCACCCGATACCCGTTTTCGGAATGGGTGACGTGCGGGAACGAAATTGCGCGAAATCAACCCAAACATGAGTTTTGGACCTAAAGTTGTGGATTGGGCATGTTCGTTGCGAAAAACGAAGAAATGGTTCAGGTGGCAAAAACTCGTGCTTTGTATGCACCCCGATACCCGTTTTCAGAATGGGTGACGTGCGGCAACGAAATTGTGCGAAACGATCCCAAACATGAGTTTTGGACCTAAAGTAGTGGAGTGGGCATGTTCGTTAAGAAAAACGAATAAATGGTTTCGGTGGCAAAAACTGAGTTTGTATGCACCCAATACCCGTTTTCGGAATGGGTGACGTGCGGCAACGAAATTGCGCGAAATCAACCCAAACATGAGTTTTGGACCTAAAGTAGTGGAGTGGGCATGTTCGTTGCGAAAAATGAAGAAATGGTTCCGGTGACAAAAACTCGTGCTTTGTATGCACCCGATACCCGTTTTTGGAATGGGTGACGTGCTGCAACGAAATTGCGCGAAATCAACCCAAACATGAGTTTAGGACCTAAAGTAGTGGATTGGGCATGTTCGTTGCGAAAAACGAAGAAATGGTTCCGGTGGCAAAAACTCGTGCTTTGTATGCACCCCGATACCCGTTTTCGGAATGGGTGACGTGCGGCAACGGAATTGCGCGAAAACAACCCAAACATGAGTTTTGGACCTAAATAGTGGAGTGGGCATGTTCGTTGCGAAAAACGAAGAAATGATTTCGGAGGCAAAAACTCGTGCTTTGTATGCACCCAATGCCCGTTTTCGGAATGGGTGATGTGCGGGAACGAAATTGCACAAAAGCACCCCAAACATGAGTTTTGGACCTAAAGTTGTGGATTGGGCATGTTCGTTGCGAAAAACGAAGAAATGGTTCCGTTGGCAAAAACTCGTGCTTTGTATGCACCCGATACCCGTTTTCGGAATGGGTGACGTGCGGCAACGAAATTACGCGAAATCAACCCAAACATGAGTTTTGGACCTAAATTAGTGGATTGGGCATGTTCGTTGCGAAAAACGAAGAAATGGTTCCGGTGGCAAAAACTCGTGCTTTGTATGCACCCCGATACCCGTTCTCGGAATGGGTGACGTGCGGCAACGGAATTGCGCGAAAACAAACCAAACATGAGTTTTGGACCTAAAGTAGTGGAGTGGGCATGTTCGTTGCGAAAAACGAAGAAATGGTTCTGGTGGCAAAAACTCGTGCTTTGTATGCACCCGATACCCATTTTCGGAATGGGTGACGTGCTGCAACGAAATTGCGCGAAATCAACCCAAACATGAGTTTAGGACCTAAAGTAGTGGATTGGGCATGTTCGTTGCGAAAAACGAAGAAATGGTTCCGGTGGCAAAAACTCGTGCTTTGTATGCACCCAATACCCGTTTTCGGAATGGGTGACGTGTGGGAACGAAATTGCACAAAAGCACCCCAAACATGAGTTTTGGACCTAAAGTTGTGGATTGTCCATGTTCGTTGCGAAAAACGAAGAAATGGTTCCGGTGGCAAAAACTCGTGCTTTGTATGCACTCGATACCCGTTTTCGGAATGGGTGACGTGCGGCAACGAAATTGCGCGAAATCAACCCAAACATGAGTTTTGGACCTAAATTAGTGGATTGGGCATGTTCGTTGCGAAAAACGAAGAAATGGTTCCGGTGGCAAAAACTCGTGCTTTGTATGCACCCCGATACCCGTTTTCGGAATGGGTGACGTGCGGCAACGAAATTGTGCGAAACGATCCCAAACATGAGTTTTGGACCTAAAGTAGTGGAGTGGGCATGTTCGTTGCGAAAAACGAAGAAATGGTTTCGGTGGCAAAAACTCGTGCTTTGTATGCACCCGATACCCGTTTTCGGAATGGGTGACGTGCGGCAACGAAATTGCGCGAAATCAACCCAAACATGAGTTTTGGACCTAAATTAGTGGATTGGGCATGTTCGTTGCGAAAAACGAAGAAATGGTTCCATTGGCAAAAACTCGTGCTTTGTATGCACCCCGATACCCGTTTTCTGAATGGGTGACGTGCGACAACGAAATTGTGTGAAACGATCCCAAACATGAGTTTTGGACCTAAAGTAGTGGAGTGGCATGTTCGTTGCGAAAAATGAAGAAATGGTTTCGGTGGCAAAAACTGAGTTTGTATGCACCCGATACCCGTTTTCGGAATTGGTGACGTGCGGCAACGAAATTGCGCGAAATCAACCCAAACATGAGTTTTGGACCTAAAGTAGTGGAGTGGGCATGTTTGTTGCGAAAAACGAAGAAATGGTTCCGGTGGCAAAAACTCGTGCTTTGTATGCACCCGATACCCGTTTTCGGAATTGGTGACGTGCGGCAACGAAATTGCGCGAAATCAACCCAAACATGAGTTTATGACATAAAGTAGTGGATTGGGCATGTTCGTTGCGAAAAACGAAGAAATGGTTCCGGTGGCAAAAACTCGTGCTTTGTATGCACCCGATACCCGTTTTCGGAATAGGTGACGTGCGGCAACGAAATTGCGCGAAAACAACCCAAACATGAGTTTTGGACCTAAAGTAGTGGAGTGGGCATGTTCGTTGCGAAAAACGAAGAAATGGTTCCGGTGGCAAAAACTCGTGCTTTGTATGCACCCGATACCCGTTTTCGGAATGGGTGACGTGCGGGAACGAAATTGCGCGAAATCAACCCAAACATGAGTTTTGGACCTAAAGTAGTGGATTGGGCATGTTCGTTGCGAAAAACGAAGAAATGGTTCAGGTGGCAAAAACTCGTGCTTTGTATGCACCCCGATACCCGTTTTCGGAATGGGTGACGTGCGGCAACGAAATTGTGCGAAACGATCCCAAACATGAGTTTTGGACCTAAAGTAGTGGAGTGAGCATGTTCGTTGAGAAAAACGAAGATATGGTTTCGGTGGCAAAAACTGAGTTTGTATGCACCCGATACCCGTTTTCGGAATGGGTGACGTGCGGCAACGAAATTGCGCGAAATCAACCCAAACATGAGTTTTGGACCTAAAGTAGTGGAGTGGGCATGTTCGTTGCGAAAAATGAAGAAATGGTTCCGGTGGCAAAAACTCGTGCTTTGTATGCACCCGATACCCGTTTTTGGAATGGGTGACGTGCTGCAACGAAATTGCGCGAAATCAACCCAAACATGAGTTTAGGACCTAAAGTAGTGGATTGGGCATGTTCGTTGCGAAAAACGAAGAAATGGTTCCGGTGGCAAAAACTCGTGCTTTGTATGCACCCCGATACACGTTTTCGGAATGGGTGACGTGCGGCAACGGAATTGCGCGAAAACAACCCAAACATGAGTTTTGGACCTAAAGTAGTGGAGTGGGCATGTTCGTTGCGAAAAACGAAGAAATGGTTCTGGTGGCAAAAACTCGTGCTTTGTATGCACCCGATACCCGTTTTCGGAATGGGTGACGTGCTGCAACGAAATTGCGCGAAAACAACCCAAACATGAGTTTTGGACCTAAAGTAGTGGAGTGGGCATGTTCGTTGCGAAAAACGAAGAAATGGTTCCGGTGGCAAAAACTCGTGCTTTGTATGCACCCAATGGCCGTTTTCGGAATGGGTGACGTGCGGGAACGAAATTGCACAAAAGCACCCCAAACATGAGTTTTGGACCTAAAGTTGTGGATTGGGCATGTTCGTTGCGAAAAACGAAGAAATGGTTCCGTTGGCAAAAACTCGTGCTTTGTATGCACCCGATACCCGTTTTCGGAATGGGTGACGTGCGGCAACGAAATTGCGCGAAATCAACCCAAACATGAGTTTTGGACCTAAATTAGTGGATTGGGCATGTTCGTTGCGAAAAACGAAGAAATGGTTCCGGCGGCAAAAACTCGTGCTTTGTATGCACCCCGATACCCGTTTTCGGAATGGGTGACGTGCGGCAACGAAATTGTGCGAAACGATCCCAAACATGAGTTTTGGACCTAAAGTAGTGGAGTGGGCATGTTCGTTGCGAAAAACGAAGAAATGGTTTCGGTGGCAAAAACTCGTGCTTTGTATGCACCCGATACCCGTTTTCGGAATGGGTGACGTGCGGCAACGAAATTGCGCGAAATCAACCCAAACATGAGTTTTGGACCTAAATTAGTGGATTGGGCATGTTCGTTGCGAAAAACGAAGAAATGGTTCCATTGGTAAAAACTCGTGCTTTGTATGCACCCCGATACCCGTTTTCGGAATGGGTGACGTGCGACAACGAAATTGTGCGAAACGATCCCAAACATGAGTTTTGGACCTAAAGTAGTGGAGTGGCATGTTCGTTGCGAAAAACGAAGAAATGGTTTCGGTGGCAAAAACTGAGTTTGTATGCACCCGATACCCGTTTTCGGAATGGGTGACGTGCGGCAACGGAATTGCGCGAAAACAACCCAAACATGAGTTTTGGACCTAAAGTAGTGGAGTGGGCATGTTCGTTGCGAAAAACGAAGAAATGGTTCCGGTGGCAAAAACTCGTGCTTTGTATGCACCCGATACCCGTTTTCGGAATGGGTGACGTGCGGCAACGAAATTGCGCGAAATCAACCCAAACATGAGTTTAGGACCTAAAGTAGTGGATTGGGCATGTTCGTTGCGAAAAACGAAGAAATGGTTCCGGTGGCAAAAACTCGTGCTTTGTATGCACCCAATACCCGTTTTCGGAATGGGTGACGTGTGGGAACGAAATTGCACAAAAGCACCCCAAACATGAGTTTTGGACCTAAAGTTGTGGATTGGCCATGTTCGTTGCGAAAAACGAAGAAATGGTTCCGGTGGCAAAAACTCGTGCTTTGTATGCACTCGATACCCGTTTTCGGAATGGGTGACGTGCGGCAACGAAATTGCGCGAAATCAACCCAAACATGAGTTTTGGACCTAAATTAGTGGATTGGGCATGTTCGTTGCGAAAAACGAAGAAATGGTTCCGGTGGCAAAAACTCGTGCTTTGTATGCACCCCGATACCCGTTTTCGGAATGGGTGACGTGCGGCAACGAAATTGTGCGAAACGATCCCAAACATGAGTTTTGGACCTAAAGTAGTGGAGTGGGCATGTTCGTTGCGAAAACGAAGAAATGGTTTCGGTGGCAAAAACTCGTGCTTTGTATGCACCCGATACCCGTTTTCGGAATGGGTGACGTGCGGCAACGAAATTGCGCGAAATCAACCCAAACATGAGTTTTGGACCTAAATTAGTGGATTGGGCATGTTCGTTGCGAAAAAACGAAGAAATGGTTCCATTGGCAAAAACTCGTGCTTTGTATGCACCCCGATACCCATTTTCGGAATGGGTGACGTGCGACAACGAAATTGTGCGAAACGATCCCAAACATGAGTTTTGGACCTAAAGTAGTGGAGTGGCATGTTCGTTGCGAAAAACGAAGAAATGGTTTCGGTGGCAAAAACTGAGTTTGTATGCACCCGATACCCGTTTTCGGAATGGGTGACGTGCGGCAACGGAATTGCGCGAAAACAACCCAAACATGAGTTTTGGACCTAAAGTAGTGGAGTGGGCATGTTCGTTGCGAAAAACGAAGAAATGGTTCCCGTGGCAAAAACTCGTGCTTTGTATGCACCCGATACCCGTTTTCGGAATGGGTGACGTGCGGCAACGAAATTGCGCGAAATCAACCCAAACATGAGTTTAGGACCTAAAGTAGTGGATTGGGCATGTTCGTTGCGAAAAACGAAGAAATGGTTCCGGTGGCAAAAACTCGTGCTTTGTATGCACCCAATACCCGTTTTCGGAATGGGTGACGTGTGGGAACGAAATTGCACAAAAGCACCCCAAACATGAGTTTTGGACCTAAAGTTGTGGATTGGCCATGTTCGTTGCGAAAAACGAAGAAATGGTTCCGGTGGCAAAAACTCGTGCTTTGTATGCACTCGATACCCGTTTTCGGAATGGGTGACGTGCGGCAACGAAATTGCGCGAAATCAACCCAAACATGAGTTTTGGACCTAAATTAGTGGATTGGGCATGTTCGTTGCGAAAAACAAAGAAATGGTTCCGGTGGCAAAAACTCGTGCTTTGTATGCACCCCGATACCCGTTTTCGGAATGGGTGACGTGCGGCAACGAAATTGTGCGAAACGATCCCAAACATGAGTTTTGGACCTAAAGTAGTGGAGTGGGCATGTTCGTTGCGAAAACGAAGAAATGGTTTCGGTGGCAAAAACTCGTGCTTTGTATGCACCCGATACCCGTTTTCGGAATGGGTGACGTGCGGCAACGAAATTGCGCGAAATCAACCCAAACATGAGTTTTGGACCTAAATTAGTGGATTGGGCATGTTCGTTGCGAAAAACGAAGAAATGGTTCCATTGGCAAAAACTCGTGCTTTGTATGCACCCTGATACCCATTTTCGGAATGGGTGACGTGCGACAACGAAATTGTGCGAAACGATCCCAAACATGAGTTTTGGACCTAAAGTAGTGGAGTGGCATGTTCGTTGCGAAAAACGAAGAAATGGTTTCGGTGGCAAAAACTGAGTTTGTATGCACCCGATACCCGTTTTCGGAATGGGTGACGTGCGGCAACGGAATTGCGCGAAAACAACCCAAACATGAGTTTTGGACCTAAAATAGTGGAGTGGGCATGTTCGTTGCGAAAAACGAAGAAATGGTTCCGGTGGCAAAAACTCGTGCTTTGTATGCACCCGATACCCGTTTTCGGAATGGGTGACGTGCGGCAACGAAATTGCGCGAAATCAACCCAAACATGAGTTTAGGACCTAAAGTAGTGGATTGGGCATGTTCGTTGCGAAAAACGAAGAAATGGTTCCGGTGGCAAAAACTCGTGCTTTGTATGCACCCAATACCCGTTTTCGGAATGGGTGACGTGTGGGAACGAAATTGCACAAAAGCACCCCAAACATGAGTTTTGGACCTAAAGTTGTGGATTGGCCATGTTCGTTGCGAAAAACGAAGAAATGGTTCCGGTGGCAAAAACTCGTGCTTTGTATGCACTCGATACCCGTTTTCGGAATGGGTGACGTGCGGCAACGAAATTGCGCGAAATCAACCCAAACATGAGTTTTGGACCTAAAGTTGTGGATTGGTCATGTTCGTTGCGAAAAACGAAGAAATGGTTCAGGTGGCAAAAACTCGTGCTTTGTATGCACCCCGATACCCGTTTTCGGAATGGGTGACGTGCGGCAACGAAATTGTGCGAAACGATCCCAAACATGAGTTTTGGACCTAAAGTAGTGGAGTGGGCATGTTCGTTGCGAAAAACGAAGAAATGATTTCGGAGGCAAAAACTCGTGCTTTGTATGCACCCGATACCCGTTTTCGGAATGGGTGACGTGCGGCAACGAAATTGCGCGAAATCAACCCAAACATGAGTTTTGGACCTAAATTAGTGGATTCGGCATGTTCGTTGCGAAAAATGAAGAAATGGTTCCATTGGCAAAAACTCGTGCTTTGTATGCACCCCGATACCCGTTTTCGGAATGGGTGACGTGCGACAACAAAATTGTGCGAAACGATCCCAAACATGAGTTTTGGACCTAAAGTAGTGGAGTGGCATGTTCGTTGCGAAAAACGAAGAAATGGTTTCGGTGGCAAAAACTGAGTTTGTATGCACCCGATACCCGTTTTCGGAATTGGTGACGTGCGGCAACGAAATTGCGCGAAATCAACCCAAACATGAGTTTTGGACCTAAAGTAGTGGAGTGGGCATGTTCGTTGCGAAAAACGAAGAAATGGTTCCGGTGGCAAAAACTCGTGCTTTGTATGCACCCGATACCCGTTTTCGGAATGGGTGACGTGCGGCAACGAAATTGCGCGAAATCAACCCTAACATGAGTTTATGACATAAAGTAGTGGATTGGGCATGTTCGTTGCGAAAAAACGAAGAAATGGTTCCGGTGGCAAAAACTCGTGCTTTGTATGCACCCGATACCCGTTTTCGGAATAGGTGACGTGCGGCAACGAAATTGCGCGAAAACAACCCAAACATGAGTTTTGGACCTAAAGTAGTGGAGTGGGCATGTTCGTTGCGAAAAACGAAGAAATGGTTCCGGTGGCAAAAACTCGTGCTTTGTATGCACCCGATACCCGTTTTCGGAATGGGTGACGTGCGGGAACGAAATTGCGCGAAATCAACCCAAACATGAGTTTTGGACCTAAAGTTGTGGATTGGACATGTTCGTTGCGAAAAACGAAGAAATGGTTCAGGTGGCAAAAACTCGTGCTTTGTATGCACCCCGATACCCGTTTTCGGAATGGGTGACGTGCGGCAACGAAATTGTGCGAAACGATCCCAAACATGAGTTTTGGACCTAAATTAGTGGAGTGGGCATGTTCGTTGAGAAAAACGAAGAAATGGTTTCGGTCGCAAAAACTGAGTTTGTATGCACCCGATACCCGTTTTCGGAATGGGTGACGTGCGGCAACGAAATTGCGCGAAATCAACCCAAACATGAGTTTATGACATAAAGTAGTGGATTGGGCATGTTCGTTGCGAAAAACGAAGAAATGGTTCCGGTGGCAAAAACTCGTGCTTTGTATGCACCCGATACCCGTTTTCGGAATAGGTGACGTGCGGCAACGAAATTGCGCGAAAACAACCCAAACATGAGTTTTGGACCTAAAGTAGTGGAGTGGGCATGTTCGTTGCGAAAAACGAAGAAATGGTTCCGGTGGCAAAAACTCGTGCTTTGTATGCACCCGATACCCGTTTTCGGAATGGGTGACGTGCTGCAACGAAATTGCGCGAAATCAACCCAAACATGAGTTTAGGACCTAAAGTAGTGGATTGGGCATGTTCGTTGCGAAAAACGAAGAAATGGTTCCGGTGGCAAAAACTCGTGCTTTGTATGCACCCGATACCCGTTTTCGGAATAGGTGACGTGCGGCAACGAAATTGCGCGAAAACAACCCAAACATGAGTTTTGGACCTAAAGTAGTGGAGTGGGCATGTTCGTTGCGAAAAACGAAGATATGGTTCCGGTGGCAAAAACTCGTGCTTTGTATGCACCCCGATACCCGTTTTCGGAATGGGTGACGTGCGACAACGAAATTGTGCGAAACGATCCCAAACATGAGTTTTGGACCTAAATTAGTGGAGTGGGCATGTTCGTTGAGAAAAACGAAGAAATGGTTTCGGTGGCAAAAACTGAGTTTGTATGCACCCGATACCCGTTTTCGGAATGGGTGACGTGCGGCAACGAAATTGCGCGAAATCAACCCAAACATGAGTTTATGACATAAAGTAGTGGATTGGGCATGTTCGTTGCGAAAAACGAAGAAATGGTTCCGGTGGCAAAAACTCGTGCTTTGTATGCACCCGATACCCGTTTTCGGAATGGGTGACGTGCTGCAACGAAATTGCGCGAAATCAACCCAAACATGAGTTTAGGACCTAAAGTAGTGGATTGGGCATGTTCGTTGCGAAAAACGAAGAAATGGTTCCGGTGGCAAAAACTCGTGCTTTGTATGCACCCGATACCCGTTTTCGGAATGGGTGACGTGCGGGAACGAAATTGCGCGAAATCAACCCAAACATGAGTTTTGGACCTAAAGTTAGTGGATTGGGCATGTTCGTTGCGAAAAACGAAGAAATGGTTCAGGTGGCAAAAAGCTCGTGCTTTGTATGCACCCCGATACCCGTTTTCGGAATGGGTGACGTGCGGCAACGAAATTGTGCGAAACGATCCCAAACATGAGTTTTGGACCTAAAGTAGTGGAGTGGGCATGTTCGTTGAGAAAAACGAAGAAATGGTTTCGGTGGCAAAAACTGAGTTTGTATGCACCCGATACCCGTTTTCGGAATGGGTGACGTGCGGCAACGAAATTGCGCGAAATCAACCCAAACATGAGTTTATGACATAAAGTAGTGGATTGGGCATGTTCGTTGCGAAAAACGAAGAAATGGTTCCGGTGGCAAAAACTCGTGCTTTGTATGCACCCGATACCCGTTTTCGGAATAGGTGACGTGCGGCAACGAAATTGCGCGAAAACAACCCAAACATGAGTTTTGGACCTAAAGTAGTGGAGTGGGCATGTTCGTTGCGAAAAACGAAGAAATGGTTCCGGTGGCAAAAACTCGTGCTTTGTATGCACCCGATACTCGTTTTCGGAATGGGTGACGTGCTGCAACGAAATTGCGCGAAATCAACCCAAACATGAGTTTAGGACCTAAAGTAGTGGATTGGGCATGTTCGTTGCGAAAAACGAAGAAATGGTTCCGGTGGCAAAAACTCGTGCTTTGTATGCACCCGATACCCGTTTTCGGAATGGGTGACGTGCGGGAACGAAATTGCGCGAAATCAACCCAAAAATGAGTTTTGGACCTAAAGTTGTGGATTGGGCATGTTCGTTGCGAAAAACGAAGAAATGGTTCAGGTGGCAAAAACTCGTGCTTTGTATGCACCCCGATACCCGTTTTCGGAATGGGTGACGTGCGGCAACGAAATTGTGCGAAACGATCCCAAACATGAGTTTTGGACCTAAAGTAGTGGAGTGGGCATGTTCGTTGAGAAAAACGAAGAAATGGTTTCGGTGGCAAAAACTGAGTTTGTATGCACCCGATACCCGTTTTCGGAATGGGTGACGTGCGGCAACGAAATTGCGCGAAATCAACCCAAACATGAGTTTATGACATAAAGTAGTGGATTGGGCATGTTCGTTGCGAAAAACGAAGAAATGGTTCCGGTGGCAAAAACTCGTGCTTTGTATGCACCCGATACCCGTTTTCGGAATAGGGTGACGTGCGGCAACGAAATTGCGCGAAAACAACCCAAACATGAGTTTTGGACCTAAAGTAGTGGAGTGGGCATGTTCGTTGCGAAAAACGAAGAAATGGTTCCGGTGGCAAAAACTCGTGCTTTGTATGCACCCGATACCCGTTTTCGGAATGGGTGACGTGCGGGAACGAAATTGCGCGAAATCAACCCAAACATGAGTTTTGGACCTAAAGTTGTGGATTGGGCATGTTCGTTGCGAAAAACGAAGAAATGGTTCAGGTGGCAAAAACTCGTGCTTTGTATGCACCCCGATACCCGTTTTCGGAATGGGTGACGTGCGGCAACGAAATTGCTGCGAAACGATCCCAAACATGAGTTTTGGACCTAAAGTAGTGGAGTGGGCATGTTCGTTGAGAAAAACGAAGAAATGGTTCGGTGGCAAAAACTGAGTTTGTATGCACCCGATACCCGTTTTCGGAATAGGTGACGTGCGGCAACGAAATTGCGTGAAATCAACCCAAACATGAGTTTATGACATAAAGTTTTGGATTGGGCATGTTCGTTGCGAAAAACGAAGAAATGGTTCCGGTGGCAAAAACTCGTGCTTTGTATGCACCCGATACCCGTTTTCGGAATAGGTGACGTGCGGCAACGAAATTGCGCGAAAACAACCCAAACATGAGTTTTGGACCTAAAGTAGTGGAGTGGGCATGTTCGTTGCGAAAAACGAAGAAATGGTTCCGGTGGCAAAAACTCGTGCTTTGTATGCACCCGATACCCGTTTTCGGAATGGGTGACGTGCGGGAACGAAATTGCGCGAAATCAACCCAAACATGAGTTTTGGACCTAAAGTTGTGGATTGAGCATGTTCGTTGCGAAAAACGAAGAAATGGTTCAGGTGGCAAAAACTCGTGCTTTGTATGCACCCCGATACCCGTTTTCGGAATGGGTGACGTGCGGCAACGAAATTGTGCGAAACGATCCCAAACATGAGTTTTGGACCTAAATTAGTGGAGTGGGCATATTCGTTGAGAAAAACGAAGAAATGGTTTCGGTGGCAAAAACTGAGTTTGTATGCACCCGATACCCGTTTTCGGAATGGGTGACGTGCGGCAACGAAATTGCGCGAAATCAACCCAAACATGAGTTTATGACATAAAGTAGTGGATTGGGCATGTTCGTTGCGAAAAACGAAGAAATGGTTCCGGTGGCAAAAACTCGTGCTTTGTATGCACCCGATACCCGTTTTCGGAATAGGTGACGTGCGGCAACGAAATTGCGCGAAAACAACCCAAACATGAGTTTTGGACCTAAAGTAGTGGAGTGGGCATGTTCGTTGCGAAAAACGAAGAAATGGTTCCGGTGGCAAAAACTCGTGCTTTGTATGCACCCGATACCCGTTTTCGGAATGGGTGACGTGCGGGAACGAAATTGCGCGAAATCAACCCAAACATGAGTTTTGGACCTAAAGTTGTGGATTGGGCATGTTCGTTGCGAAAAACGAAGAAATGGTTCAGGTGGCAAAAACTCGTGCTTTGTATGCACCCCGATACCCGTTTTCGGAATGGGTGACGTGCGGCAACGAAATTGTGCGAAACGATCCCAAACATGAGTTTTGGACCTAAATTAGTGGAGTGGGCATGTTCGTTGAGAAAAACGAAGAAATGGTTTCGGTGGCAAAAACTGAGTTTGTATGCACCCGATACCCGTTTTCGGAATGGGTGACGTGCGGCAACGAAATTGCGCGAAATCAACCCAAACATGAGTTTATGACATAAAGTAGTGGATTGGGCATGTTCGTTGCGAAAAACGAAGAAATGGTTCCGGTGGCAAAAACTCGTGCTTTGTATGCACCCGATACCCGTTTTCGGAATGGGTGACGTGCGGGAACGAAATTGCGCGAAATCAACCCAAACATGAGTTTTGGACCTAAAGTTAGTGGATTGGGCATGTTCGTTGCGAAAAACGAAGAAATGGTTCAGGTGGCAAAAACTCGTGCTTTGTATGCACCCGATACCCGTTTTCGGAATGGGTGACGTGCGGCAACGAAATTGCGCGAAATCAACCCAAACATGAGTTTTGGACCTAAAGTAGTGGAGTGGGCATGTTCGTTGCGAAAAACGAAGAAATGGTTCGGTGGCAAAAACTCGTGCTTTGTATGCACCCGATAACCGTTTTCGGAATGGGTGACGTGCGGGCAATGAAATTGCGCGAAATCAACCCAAACATGAGTTTTGGACCTAAAGTTGTGGATTGGGCATGTTCGTTGCGAAAAACGAAGAAATGGTTCAGGTGGCAAAAACTCGTGCTTTGTATGCACCCCGATACCCGTTTTCGGAATGGGTGACGTGCGGCAACGAAATTGTGCGAAACGATCCCAAACATGAGTTTTGGACCTAAATTAGTGGAGTGGGCATGTTCGTTGAGAAAAACGAAGAAATGGTTTCGGTGGCAAAAACTCGAGCTTTGTATGCACCCGATACCCGTTTTCGGAATGGGTGACGTGCGGCAACGGAATTGCGCGAAAACAACCCAAACATGAGTTTTGGACCTAAAGTAGTGGAGTGGGCATGTTCGTTGCGAAAAAACGAAGAAATGGTTCCGGTGGCAAAAACTCGTGCTATTGTATGCACCCGATACCCGTTTTCGGAATGGGTGACGTGCGGCAACGAAATTGCGCGAAACAACCCAAACATGAGTTTTGGACCTAAAGTAGTGGATTGGGCATGTTCGTTGCGAAAAACGAAGAAATGGTTCCGGTGGCAAAAACTCGTGCTTTGTATGCACCCGATACCCGTTTTCGGAATGGGTGACGTGCGGCAACGAAATTGCGCGAAATCAACCCAAACATGAGTTTTGGACCTAAAGTAGTGGATTGGGCATGTTCGTTGCGAAAAACGAAGAAATGGTTCCGGTGGCAAAAACTCGTGCTTTGTATGCACCCGATACCCGTTTTCGGAATGGGTGACGTGCGGCAACGAAATTGCGCGAAACAACCCAAACATGAGTTTTGGACCTAAAGTAGTGGATTGGGCATGTTCGTTGCGAAAAACGAAGAAATGGTTCCGGTGGCAAAAACTCGTGCTTTGTATGCACCCGATACCCGTTTTCGGAATGGGTGACGTGCGGCAACGAAATTGCGCGAAATCAACCCAAACATGAGTTTTGGACCTAAAGTAGTGGATTGGGCATGTTCGTTGCGAAAAACGAAGAAATGGTTCCGGTGGCAAAAACTCGTGCTTTGTATGCACCCGATACCCGTTTTCGGAATGGGTGACGTGCGGCAACGAAATTGCGCGAAATCAACCCAAACATGAGTTTTGGACCTAAAGTAGTGGATTGGGCATGTTCGTTGCGAAAAACGAAGAAATGGTTCCGGTGGCAAAAACTCGTGCTTTGTATGCACCCGATACCCGTTTTCGGAATGGGTGACGTGCGGCAACGAAATTGCGCGAAATCAACCCAAACATGAGTTTTGGACCTAAAGTAGTGGATTGGGCATGTTCGTTGCGAAAAACGAAGAAATGGTTCCGGTGGCAAAAACTCGTGCTTTGTATGCACCCGATACCCGTTTTCGGAATGGGTGACGTGCGGCAACGAAATTGCGCGAAACAACCCAAACATGAGTTTTGGACCTAAAGTAGTGGATTGGGCATGTTCGTTGCGAAAAACGAAGAAATGGTTCCGGTGGCAAAAACTCGTGCTTTGTATGCACCCGATACCCGTTTTCGGAATGGGTGACGTGCGGCAACGAAATTGCGCGAAATCAACCCAAACATGAGTTTTGGACCTAAAGTAGTGGATTGGGCATGTTCGTTGCGAAAAACGAAGAAATGGTTCCGGTGGCAAAAACTCGTGCTTTGTATGCACCCGATACCCGTTTTCGGAATGGGTGACGTGCGGCAACGAAATTGCGCGAAATCAACCCAAACATGAGTTTTGGACCTAAAGTAGTGGATTGGGCATGTTCGTTGCGAAAAACGAAGAAATGGTTCCGGTGGCAAAAACTCGTGCTTTGTATGCACCCGATACCCGTTTTCGGAATGGGTGACGTGCGGCAACGAAATTGCGCGAAATCAACCCAAACATGAGTTTTGGACCTAAAGTAGTGGATTGGGCATGTTCGTTGCGAAAAACGAAGAAATGGTTCCGGTGGCAAAAACTCGTGCTTTGTATGCACCCGATACCCGTTTTCGGAATGGGTGACGTGCGGCAACGAAATTGCGCGAAAAACCCAAACATGAGTTTTGGACCTAAAGTAGTGGATTGGGCATGTTCGTTGCGAAAAACGAAGAAATGGTTCCGGTGGCAAAAACTCGTGCTTTGTATGCACCCGATACCCGTTTTCGGAATGGGTGACGTGCGGCAACGAAATTGCGCGAAATCAACCCAAACATGAGTTTTGGACCTAAAGTAGTGGATTGGGCATGTTCGTTGCGAAAAACGAAGAAATGGTTCCGGTGGCAAAAACTCGTGCTTTGTATGCACCCGATACCCGTTTTCGGAATGGGTGACGTGCGGCAACGAAATTGCGCGAAACAACCCAAACATGAGTTTTGGACCTAAAGTAGTGGATTGGGCATGTTCGTTGCGAAAAACGAAGAAATGGTTCCGGTGGCAAAAACTCGTGCTTTGTATGCACCCGATACCCGTTTTCGGAATGGGTGACGTGCGGCAACGAAATTGCGCGAAATCAACCCAAACATGAGTTTTGGACCTAAAGTAGTGGATTGGGCATGTTCGTTGCGAAAAACGAAGAAATGGTTCCGGTGGCAAAAACTCGTGCTTTGTATGCACCCGATACCCGTTTTCGGAATGGGTGACGTGCGGCAACGAAATTGCGCGAAATCAACCCAAACATGAGTTTTGGACCTAAAGTAGTGGATTGGGCATGTTCGTTGCGAAAAACGAAGAAATGGTTCCGGTGGCAAAAACTCGTGCTTTGTATGCACCCGATACCCGTTTTCGGAATGGGTGACGTGCGGCAACGAAATTGCGCGAAACAACCCAAACATGAGTTTTGGACCTAAAGTAGTGGATTGGGCATGTTCGTTGCGAAAAACGAAGAAATGGTTCCGGTGGCAAAAACTCGTGCTTTGTATGCACCCGATACCCGTTTTCGGAATGGGTGACGTGCGGCAACGAAATTGCGCGAAACAACCCAAACATGAGTTTTGGACCTAAAGTAGTGGATGGGCATGTTCGTTGCGAAAAACGAAGAAATGGTTCCGGTGGCAAAAACTCGTGCTTTGTATGCACCCGATACCCGTTTTCGGAATGGGTGACGTGCGGCAACGAAATTGCGCGAAACAACCCAAACATGAGTTTTGGACCTAAAGTAGTGGATTGGGCATGTTCGTTGCGAAAAACGAAGAAATGGTTCCGGTGGCAAAAACTCGTGCTTTGTATGCACCCGATACCCGTTTTCGGAATGGGTGACGTGCGGCAACGAAATTGCGCGAAATCAACCCAAACATGAGTTTTGGACCTAAAGTAGTGGATTGGGCATGTTCGTTGCGAAAAACGAAGAAATGGTTCCGGTGGCAAAAACTCGTGCTTTGTATGCACCCGATACCCGTTTTCGGAATGGGTGACGTGCGGCAACGAAATTGCGCGAAATCAACCCAAACATGAGTTTTGGACCTAAAGTAGTGGATTGGGCATGTTCGTTGCGAAAAACGAAGAAATGGTTCCGGTGGCAAAAACTCGTGCTTTGTATGCACCCGATACCCGTTTTCGGAATGGGTGACGTGCGGCAACGAAATTGCGCGAAATCAACCCAAACATGAGTTTTGGACCTAAAGTAGTGGATTGGGCATGTTCGTTGCGAAAAACGAAGAAATGGTTCCGGTGGCAAAAACTCGTGCTTTGTATGCACCCGATACCCGTTTTCGGAATGGGTGACGTGCGGCAACGAAATTGCGCGAAATCAACCCAAACATGAGTTTTGGACCTAAAGTAGTGGATTGGGCATGTTCGTTGCGAAAAACGAAGAAATGGTTCCGGTGGCAAAAACTCGTGCTTTGTATGCACCCGATACCCGTTTTCGGAATGGGTGACGTGCGGCAACGAAATTGCGCGAAATCAACCCAAACATGAGTTTTGGACCTAAAGTAGTGGATTGGGCATGTTCGTTGCGAAAAACGAAGAAATGGTTCCGGTGGCAAAAACTCGTGCTTTGTATGCACCCGATACCCGTTTTCGGAATGGGTGACGTGCGGCAACGAAATTGCGCGAAATCAACCCAAACATGAGTTTTGGACCTAAAGTAGTGGATTGGGCATGTTCGTTGCGAAAAACGAAGAAATGGTTCCGGTGGCAAAAACTCGTGCTTTGTATGCACCCGATACCCGTTTTCGGAATGGGTGACGTGCGGCAACGAAATTGCGCGAAATCAACCCAAACATGAGTTTTGGACCTAAAGTAGTGGATTGGGCATGTTCGTTGCGAAAAACGAAGAAATGGTTCCGGTGGCAAAAACTCGTGCTTTGTATGCACCCGATACCCGTTTTCGGAATGGGTGACGTGCGGCAACGAAATTGCGCGAAATCAACCCAAACATGAGTTTTGGACCTAAAGTAGTGGATTGGGCATGTTCGTTGCGAAAAACGAAGAAATGGTTCCGGTGGCAAAAACTCGTGCTTTGTATGCACCCGATACCCGTTTTCGGAATGGGTGACGTGCGGCAACGAAATTGCGCGAAATCAACCCAAACATGAGTTTTGGACCTAAAGTAGTGGATTGGGCATGTTCGTTGCGAAAAACGAAGAAATGGTTCCGGTGGCAAAAACTCGTGCTTTGTATGCACCCGATACCCGTTTTCGGAATGGGTGACGTGCGGCAACGAAATTGCGCGAAATCAACCCAAACATGAGTTTTGGACCTAAAGTAGTGGATTGGGCATGTTCGTTGCGAAAAACGAAGAAATGGTTCCGGTGGCAAAAACTCGTGCTTTGTATGCACCCGATACCCGTTTTCGGAATGGGTGACGTGCGGCAACGAAATTGCGCGAAATCAACCCAAACATGAGTTTTGGACCTAAAGTAGTGGATTGGGCATGTTCGTTGCGAAAAACGAAGAAATGGTTCCGGTGGCAAAAACTCGTGCTTTGTATGCACCCGATACCCGTTTTCGGAATGGGTGACGTGCGGCAACGAAATTGCGCGAAATCAACCCAAACATGAGTTTTGGACCTAAAGTAGTGGATTGGGCATGTTCGTTGCGAAAAACGAAGAAATGGTTCCGGTGGCAAAAACTCGTGCTTTGTATGCACCCGATACCCGTTTTCGGAATGGGTGACGTGCGGCAACGAAATTGCGCGAAACAACCCAAACATGAGTTTTGGACCTAAAGTAGTGGATTGGGCATGTTCGTTGCGAAAAACGAAGAAATGGTTCCGGTGGCAAAAACTCGTGCTTTGTATGCACCCGATACCCGTTTTCGGAATGGGTGACGTGCGGCAACGAAATTGCGCGAAATCAACCCAAACATGAGTTTTGGACCTAAAGTAGTGGATTGGGCATGTTCGTTGCGAAAAACGAAGAAATGGTTCCGGTGGCAAAAACTCGTGCTTTGTATGCACCCGATACCCGTTTTCGGAATGGGTGACGTGCGGCAACGAAATTGCGCGAAATCAACCCAAACATGAGTTTTGGACCTAAAGTAGTGGATTGGGCATGTTCGTTGCGAAAAACGAAGAAATGGTTCCGGTGGCAAAAACTCGTGCTTTGTATGCACCCGATACCCGTTTTCGGAATGGGTGACGTGCGGCAACGAAATTGCGCGAAACAACCCAAACATGAGTTTTGGACCTAAAGTAGTGGATTGGGCATGTTCGTTGCGAAAAACGAAGAAATGGTTCCGGTGGCAAAAACTCGTGCTTTGTATGCACCCGATACCCGTTTTCGGAATGGGTGACGTGCGGCAACGAAATTGCGCGAAATCAACCCAAACATGAGTTTTGGACCTAAAGTAGTGGATTGGGCATGTTCGTTGCGAAAAACGAAGAAATGGTTCCGGTGGCAAAAACTCGTGCTTTGTATGCACCCGATACCCGTTTTCGGAATGGGTGACGTGCGGCAACGAAATTGCGCGAAATCAACCCAAACATGAGTTTTGGACCTAAAGTAGTGGATTGGGCATGTTCGTTGCGAAAAACGAAGAAATGGTTCCGGTGGCAAAAACTCGTGCTTTGTATGCACCCGATACCCGTTTTCGGAATGGGTGACGTGCGGCAACGAAATTGCGCGAAATCAACCCAAACATGAGTTTTGGACCTAAAGTAGTGGATTGGGCATGTTCGTTGCGAAAAACGAAGAAATGGTTCCGGTGGCAAAAACTCGTGCTTTGTATGCACCCGATACCCGTTTTCGGAATGGGTGACGTGCGGCAACGAAATTGCGCGAAATCAACCCAAACATGAGTTTTGGACCTAAAGTAGTGGATTGGGCATGTTCGTTGCGAAAAACGAAGAAATGGTTCCGGTGGCAAAAACTCGTGCTTTGTATGCACCCGATACCCGTTTTCGGAATGGGTGACGTGCGGCAACGAAATTGCGCGAAATCAACCCAAACATGAGTTTTGGACCTAAAGTAGTGGATTGGGCATGTTCGTTGCGAAAAACGAAGAAATGGTTCCGGTGGCAAAAACTCGTGCTTTGTATGCACCCGATACCCGTTTTCGGAATGGGTGACGTGCGGCAACGAAATTGCGCGAAATCAACCCAAACATGAGTTTTGGACCTAAAGTAGTGGATTGGGCATGTTCGTTGCGAAAAACGAAGAAATGGTTCCGGTGGCAAAAACTCGTGCTTTGTATGCACCCGATACCCGTTTTCGGAATGGGTGACGTGCGGCAACGAAATTGCGCGAAATCAACCCAAACATGAGTTTTGGACCTAAAGTAGTGGATTGGGCATGTTCGTTGCGAAAAACGAAGAAATGGTTCCGGTGGCAAAAACTCGTGCTTTGTATGCACCCGATACCCGTTTTCGGAATGGGTGACGTGCGGCAACGAAATTGCGCGAAATCAACCCAAACATGAGTTTTGGACCTAAAGTAGTGGATTGGGCATGTTCGTTGCGAAAAACGAAGAAATGGTTCCGGTGGCAAAAACTCGTGCTTTGTATGCACCCGATACCCGTTTTCGGAATGGGTGACGTGCGGCAACGAAATTGCGCGAAATCAACCCAAACATGAGTTTTGGACCTAAAGTAGTGGATTGGGCATGTTCGTTGCGAAAAACGAAGAAATGGTTCCGGTGGCAAAAACTCGTGCTTTGTATGCACCCGATACCCGTTTTCGGAATGGGTGACGTGCGGCAACGAAATTGCGCGAAATCAACCCAAACATGAGTTTTGGACCTAAAGTAGTGGATTGGGCATGTTCGTTGCGAAAAACGAAGAAATGGTTCCGGTGGCAAAAACTCGTGCTTTGTATGCACCCGATACCCGTTTTCGGAATGGGTGACGTGCGGCAACGAAATTGCGCGAAATCAACCCAAACATGAGTTTTGGACCTAAAGTAGTGGATTGGGCATGTTCGTTGCGAAAAACGAAGAAATGGTTCCGGTGGCAAAAACTCGTGCTTTGTATGCACCCGATACCCGTTTTCGGAATGGGTGACGTGCGGCAACGAAATTGCGCGAAATCAACCCAAACATGAGTTTTGGACCTAAAGTAGTGGATTGGGCATGTTCGTTGCGAAAAACGAAGAAATGGTTCCGGTGGCAAAAACTCGTGCTTTGTATGCACCCGATACCCGTTTTCGGAATGGGTGACGTGCGGCAACGAAATTGCGCGAAATCAACCCAAACATGAGTTTTGGACCTAAAGTAGTGGATTGGGCATGTTCGTTGCGAAAAACGAAGAAATGGTTCCGGTGGCAAAAACTCGTGCTTTGTATGCACCCGATACCCGTTTTCGGAATGGGTGACGTGCGGCAACGAAATTGCGCGAAATCAACCCAAACATGAGTTTTGGACCTAAAGTAGTGGATTGGGCATGTTCGTTGCGAAAAACGAAGAAATGGTTCCGGTGGCAAAAACTCGTGCTTTGTATGCACCCGATACCCGTTTTCGGAATGGGTGACGTGCGGCAACGAAATTGCGCGAAATCAACCCAAACATGAGTTTTGGACCTAAAGTAGTGGATTGGGCATGTTCGTTGCGAAAAACGAAGAAATGGTTCCGGTGGCAAAAACTCGTGCTTTGTATGCACCCGATACCCGTTTTCGGAATGGGTGACGTGCGGCAACGAAATTGCGCGAAATCAACCCAAACATGAGTTTTGGACCTAAAGTAGTGGATTGGGCATGTTCGTTGCGAAAAACGAAGAAATGGTTCCGGTGGCAAAAACTCGTGCTTTGTATGCACCCGATACCCGTTTTCGGAATGGGTGACGTGCGGCAACGAAATTGCGCGAAATCAACCCAAACATGAGTTTTGGACCTAAAGTAGTGGATTGGGCATGTTCGTTGCGAAAAACGAAGAAATGGTTCCGGTGGCAAAAACTCGTGCTTTGTATGCACCCGATACCCGTTTTCGGAATGGGTGACGTGCGGCAACGAAATTGCGCGAAATCAACCCAAACATGAGTTTTGGACCTAAAGTAGTGGATTGGGCATGTTCGTTGCGAAAAACGAAGAAATGGTTCCGGTGGCAAAAACTCGTGCTTTGTATGCACCCGATACCCGTTTTCGGAATGGGTGACGTGCGGCAACGAAATTGCGCGAAATCAACCCAAACATGAGTTTTGGACCTAAAGTAGTGGATTGGGCATGTTCGTTGCGAAAAACGAA